>NW_019154105.1:75762279-76052784 GCF_002288905.1 Enhydra lutris kenyoni | reverse complement strand
TTGCTCCGCCGCTTGCCGGGAGCCGGCCCCTCCCCCCGCGGTCTCTCTTCCCGTCGCTTTGGATTCACTTCTTCGCCAGTCCTACCTTTCAGAAAGTGGTTGATTTTCTGTTTCTAGAGTTGCTGTTCTTCTTCTCTTCGATCTCCCGTTGGATTTGTAGGTGTTTGCAATCTTTAGATAAGCTATCTAGCTGATCTCCCGCTACCTGAAGTAGTCTCAGCCTGCTACTTCTCCGCCATCTTGACTCCTCCCCCCTGATATTATGATTTCTAATAAGAAATATATATTTAGTCTTTGTTCCCCTTCCTGGTATAGAGCTCCCTAAACATTGGGATTTCCTAATGGATGAGAGAAGGAAAGGTATCTTTTGTTATGTTAGTGGGTTAACATGAAAAACTTGTAAGGTAACCAAAGGTTGGGGGCTGGTTGCCAGGGAACCCAAGGTTATTATTAGAGGTTTAGAACTTCTGGTCCTAACCCCTGACTTCTGGAGAAGTAAGGGGGGCTAGAGTTTGAATTGATTGCCAGTTGCCAATGACGTAGTCAATAGTGATTTTGTAATAAAACTTCCATAAAAACCCAAGAAGAGAGTCAGAGAGTTTCCAGGCTGGTTAACATGTAGAGATCTGGAGAAAGTGGCATGTTTGGAGAGGGCATGAAAGCTTTCTGACACTTCCCCCAAACCTTGCCCCTTTAGAATCTTTTCCATCTGGTTATTTCTGAGTTACATTCTTTTATTATAAACCTGTAATCTAGTAAGTAGAATGTTATCTGAATTCTGAGCATCAATCTAGCAACTAATTGAATGTGAAGAGAAGGTCATGAAAACCTCTATAGCTAGTCAACTGGAAGTACAGGTTAACACGTAGACCAGCTATTAGAGAGTCTGAGGGGCAGGGGGCAATCTTGTTGGACTGAGCCCTTAACCAGGGGGATCAGATATAATCTTTAGGTAGATAACGTCAGAATTGTACCAAAGTATAGGACACTCGTCTGGTATTTGAGAATTGCTTTGTGGTATAAGGGGAGAAAACTCACACACTGGAATTGGTGTCAGGCTTGTAAAGTTGGTGAACTATTGTATTGACATCTCTAGGCCCATTGCTCTCTCCTGCTATGTGAGGCACTTACTGATAGGTGTCTCAGCATGATTTCCCCTGATTATTTTAAATATGCAGACCTCTCATTCCCACAAACATACACATGCACATACAGATAGCATAGTAGAATAAACAACTAAATTGTTGAATCTAAATTCACAAAAGGAATTAATCTATAATTTTCCTTTCTTGTAATGTCCATGCCATGTTCTGAAATTCAGATTAAAATTGGCTCAAAGAAAATTTCCTTCTTTTCTATTCTGGAGAAGAGTTTATTGAACTTTAATGTAATTTCCTCTTTTAATCTTTGGTGAGAAAAAATCACTGTTGGTGTCATCTGGGCCTGGGAATTTCTCTGAGAAAAATCTTGAATTTTTTCAAAAGATACAGCACTTTAATGTTTTATTTTTCTAGTATGTGCACAGACATGTTTTCTTTTTCTAAAAAAAATATTGCAAATTGTAATCATTTGCAATTATTCAAATTGTCAAATATATTGGCACATGTTTCTTTTACTTAGTGTTTGCATGTCTGTGTTTATCCAAATATAAACTTCTCTTTGTCCTTATATTAAAGATATTTCTCTTAAGCAATGTAACTTTATTTTCATGCATTCTCACAGTAAATTTCACTATGAATATTCAATTTGACCATCTGCTTTAATTTCTACTTTTACTTTTTTATGATTTCTAATCAGTTTTTAATTACTACAATTTTTCTTTCTAGTAACTTCTTATTTTTTTCTTTTATCAATTACTATTCCTATAATAGATATGTTGGAGCATCCTTGATTTATTACAATCCAAAGCAAACTGTTACTTTTATCAATCCCTTGATATTGCTAAAATATTAGAATATACAAACTCTACTTCCCTCTTCTTTATTTTATTTCATTTACTTTTTGTTCTACATATATTTTAAACTTTATAAGCATTAAGTTTTTTTATAGCCAAACTTTTTTATATTTACTCACATGTTTATCATTTATAATATTCATTTAAAAAAAAGATTTTATTTATTTATTTGTCAGAGAGAGAGAAAGAGAGCACAGGCAGGCAAAATGCCGGGCAGAGGCAGAGGGAACAGCAGGCTCCCTGACGAGCAAGGAGTGCAATGTGGGACTGAATCCCAGGACCCTGGGATCATGACCTGAGCCGAAGTCAGTTGCTTAACCGACTGAGCCACCCAGGTGTCCCATTTATAATATTCTTCATCCTGTATTTCTATGTTAAAACTTTACCTATTTTACTGCTGCCTGGCCTTATAGGTTTTTCTGATGGTTGCTAATAAATTCTTCTGGTTTTATTTATCCAAAAAGTCTGTATTTCAACTTGATTCTGGAAGGTTATTTTCATTGTATATAACATTCAACATTAGCAGTTTCTTTTTTTCTTCCAGCACGTTGCCAATGCCTTTCCATTATGCCCTGACTTTCCTCATCTTTTGAAAAGTTAGCTGTCATTTGCATTTTTTCTTGCCCTTGAAGGCCTTGATCCCCTGCCCTACATATAAACACCTGACTATTTTGAAGATTTTTCTTCTTTGACCTTTGTTGTCTGCAGCTTTACTAATGTGTCCAGATTTGGTTTTCCTTGTGTTTAGCTTATTGGACTTTACCGAGCTTCTTAATTGTGTAGGTTGATACTTTCCATTACTTGCAGATAATTCTCACATTTTATCTCTTCATATGTTATTTTTGTCCTCCTCCTCCTCCCATCTTAGGATTCTTTCTACATATAATTTAGTCCATTCAAAACTTTCAAATCTTGTGCTAGTCTTTATCTAATTTTCTTATAATTCTTCCTTTTAGTTATTCCTTTCACCTACTGTAATTTTGAATTTTAGAATTTTATGTGTATTTTACATTTTAATAATATTGAAATTCTTCATTCCTCCCTCTCTTTTGTTCATTTTTCTTCTGTTTTCCTTAAGATATTAGTTCTTTTATTTATTTTTTTAAAGATTTGTTTATTTATTTTAGAGAGAGAGAGAGAGAAGTGATAGAGAGAGCACATGAGCGAGGAGAAGGGCAGAGGGAGAGAGAGAGAATCTCAAGCAGACTCCCTGCTGAATGCAAAGCCTGATGCAGGGCTCCAACCAACCACCCTGAGATCATGACCTGAGTCGAAATCATGAGTCCAATTCTTAATTGAATGAGCCACCCAAGTGCTCCAGTATATTAGTTCTTTTAATATCTTTGTTGGCTTATTCTCCTAACTTGATTATCTTTGGATTTGTTATTGATGTGGAAAACAATTAATATAGCCTAAATTTAAATTTCGTTACAGCTTGTAGCCCACAGATAGATAGCTGAGAATGACCTTCCTCAAGTAACTGAAAGCTTCCTTAGTGCCTTAATGTGTGAGTAACCTTATCTCAACAGCAGCTGGTTCCTAAAGTTCCTGAAAACCTTGATTCCAGATTCCTTGGAGACTTGTGGTATCTCCAACCTCCACTAATTAAAAAGTATACAGTCAGTCACTCCTCACAATCCCACTATAGCTCTTCCTGCCCACAGGTCCTGTCCTTCAACTAAGGAAAGAGTTAAGGTACAGGCAACAGAGATAGGAGGCCCCAGACTGCCCTAATTGGGCTCAGAAACTATTCTTGGCAGGTAGAGACACTGAGACAGAGAGGAACAAGACATAAGAGAACAAATCAAGATGGCACAAGAATCTCAAGGCCACAAGCTTCCCAGTCAGTTCTCAATAAAAGGCTGCCACTAAAAGCCCTCAGTGGCAACCCATTTGTGACCCCTCTCACTCTAGAGAGCTTTCTCTTTCCTCTCTGATCTCACCTTCACTTGATAAACTTTCACTTCACTCTACCCTTTTGCATCCATAAGATTCATTCTTTGACTCCAGGAGACAAGAACCCTGTAATCCTGAGACATTATGATAGTCTATTTATTTTTTTTTCTCTTGACTAGTATTCATATTTCACTATCTCTCTCTTTTTTAAGATTTTACTTATTTTGTTTATTTAAGAAAGAGAGAGAAGAGAGCATGAGCAAGAGTATGAGCAGTGGGGAGGGGCAGAGGGACAAGCTGACTCTGAGCTGAGTGCAGAGCCCCATGCAGGGCTTGATCTCATGACTCTGAGATCATGACCTGAGCTAAAATTGAGAGGTGGATGCTTAACTGATTGAGTCTCCCAGGTACCCCATCACTGTCTCTCTTCTATTTTCAGTATATATGAGTGAGTGTGTGTGTATGTGTGTGTGTGTATTTTTAAGTTGTACTCTAACTCTGAATGAAAAACTCATTTTTCCAATTCCTAGTGTAGGGAAAAAAACCAGTTCTTCCCTATTGTGTTTTCTGTCCCGTGTGTCTCCTTATTAATGATACAGAATACTTCATTTCTGATATTTTTGATCATCAAATGTATGGAGATTTTCTTCACATCAACAAGCAATTCTTAGACACTAGCTGAGTATCCAAGAATTCAACTCAATTCTGACATTATCTACCCAGCATTAACATCAGATTTTGTAGGCTAAGGGTTAAGTCCTGTAATATTCCCCACCCTTTTCACGTTTGAGTCACATACCCAAGTTGTCAACCTGTGCTCCTGACCAACCACCTATAAGAAGTTCCAGTGATCTTTTCCTTGGGTTCAATTAATTTCCTAGAGAAGCTGACAGAACTCAGGGAAACACTTATTTTTGTTTACCATTCTATTAAAATATATGATAAAGGGTACAGATGAACAATCACATGAAACACATATGGCAAATTCTGGGAGGGTCCTGGGCACAGAAGTTTGTCCCTATGAGCTGGGTTATGTTATGCTGTCTGTATAGATGTTCACCAGCTTGAGGGCCCTCTAAACACTATACTATTGGGATTTTTTAGAGGTGTCATCATGTAGATGCGATCAATTATTAGCTCCATTTTCAGCCCCTTTCCCTTTTCTGCAGGATTAGGGGTAGGGCTAAAAATTCTGAGCTTCTAATCAAAGCTTGGACTTTCTGTTGCCAGCACACATCCAGGAGCAATCAAGGACTTCACCCAGAGTCACTTATTAGAACAAAAGATGGTCTTACTGCTCTTACCACTTAGGAATTTGCAAAGGTTTAGGAGCCCTGTGTTGGGGACAGGGTCAAAGACCAAATAACAGAACAAGAGTTACTCCTGACATTCTTACTTGGGAATTTGGAAGCGTTTTAGGAGCTCTGTGTCAGGAAAACAGGGGCAGGGATCAAAATATGTATTTATTGGAGCGCCTGGGTGGCTCAGTTGGTTAAGTGACTGCCTTCAGCTCAGGTCATGATCCTGGAGTCCTGGGATTGAGTCCCACATTAGACTCCCTGCTCGGCAGGGAGTCTGCTTCTCCCGCTGACCTCTCTCCTCTCATGCTCTCTCTCTCTCTCTCAAATAAATAAATAAAATCATTTAAAAAATTTAAAAAATGTATTTCTTATTTTTTTACCCTCATCATTATTCATAAATTAATTTTTGATGTTCCAGATGATGTTATCCATTTTCAGTGAGCATTCCTCTTTCTTGCATTAGGCAGATATGAGAAGGAGCAAGAGACTTTTTATACTGATATATGTTATTGTCAAATTGATCAATCTTTCTGTTTCTGAATTATGTATTAACTTTTTCTTATTTAAAAAAAAACCTGTTTCAAGGCAAGATCTGTTGCAGCCAGCGTGACAACAGTGTTGACCAGGGTCAAGAGGGTAAGAGGATGGTGAGACGAAGACAAGACGTAAAGAGATGGGGATAGGAGGGACACAGTGGATGATGTCCAAGCAGTGCCAATTTTATTCAAGGCTTTGAGGCATTATATAGCTAACAGAAACAATTACAAGGAAGTGTCTTACTTGATTGATTATACAGGAAATTACTACACGCGTATGCTAGCCCTACAGGCCTTTCTTTCATCTATTTCACATACCCTAATGGTAGACTTGCTGACGTCAGTGATCATTGTCTTTAACTACTCTTTTACCATATGTACTAACTTCAAGGTAACTTAATATGTGATTTATGATCTGTAAGAGTACGGTATGACCTAACAATGGCGTAATTTATGGTTCGTACAAAGACAGCACAAACCCATAATGGATTAGTAGCCTAACTAGGGACGTGCAGGCAGTCATGTTGGTGAGTCTTAGAAACCATCGCTCAGGCCCTTTCTCAAACACACTCTACTTTTACACTCAAAAGATCAAGAATCTTTGAGCTCTAAGGAGACGCAAGTTAAGGTCTGGTTTGGTCTCCTGACTCCAGCTCAATCCGTGGCCACCTATAAAGATCATAGAAAATATCCCCTTCTTGTTCCTTGGTAGTTTTCAAGTTTGTGTTTTTACACTTAAGTGATTAAACCACTTGGAATTCTATTTTGTGTAGGATATGATGATACATTCTCACATTATTCTTTTTATCCCATGTAGAACACAAACTGTCTTGACACCATTTATTGGTCAGTTCAACTTTTCTTCATATGTTATTGCAATTTTTTACTATACTGAGATGTGTGGTTTATTTCCTTGGAGCTCTCTTTGGTGTGGTTTGTTAAATTTGTTGAAATTTATTCATAAATGTGGACTTCTTTATGGGCTATAAAATTGCTATGTTAGAAGTCTTTTTTTCAGAAGATGTTCTTTTTTATGTAATCCTTGACATAGAGATTATAAAATTGCCTCTGTAGTCTTGCCAGGTGTTGGGTATTAAATCTGACCTTAATTTGGAAAACTGGCTCTGGGCTTTTCCCCTATGTATTAATCACAATTTTAATTTCTGAACAAAAATGGGATGTCAACCATGATATGGCTTATTCTTCTCTTGGTTTTGACCAAGGAGAGGCCTAAACCCAGGAAGCCAATTGGAACTATGAGAACCCATCTTCATAAAGGTGAGATTGTTCTCAGCCTTCTTCTATTTGTGCAATGAAGTATGTGTTTATACTGTATGTGGGCTTAATAGATACACTCAGACACAAACATAAATAGTTACTCACGTACTGAATTGTTCTATTGATTAAGTCTCAATATATATTTCTACTGTAACAGTGAAATAGAATCAAATTTCATACATTAGTATCACTGTTTCATTTTTCACTGAAAAAAAGTTATCACCAGGGAGGAGGAAAACTTCCAGTATTGGAAAAGATAAAAGAAAATACCATTTAAACATAATATTAATAAGGGTTTATCTCCTACTTGCAAAGTAAACAAATGTACCAGAATATATTTAAAGCACTTTAAAGAATCTTCAGCTGTATTTACTTATTGCTATTGTTTTATTTCTGTAATAGATGTGATCATTCATATTCTGAAGCATCACAGTTTCCTCTGAACTAAATTATACATTCCTTTTTTAAAGGAATAGTATACTTTCTTAAACGGGGAGAAATGACTGTTAAGGAATCTATTTATCTACACAAATACCTACATGTTTGCTGACCAGTTTTTGTTGTTGTTGTTGTTGTTTGTTTTTTAGGTACAAAAAATATGCAGGTTTATTGAAAGTGGAATGAATTTTGGAGGCAAGGTAAACCTAAATATTTATAGTTCATTTAAAAGTTCAGATTTTATTCTGAAACTTGGTATATGAGAGGATTTCCTTGCTTCACTGATGAAAATTCTTAATGCCTTTTCATGTTACTATAAAGATTTGAGGATATATCTTGCAGGTAGCCAAAAACATGCAACTATGGTACTGCAACTATCAATATGTTTTCATGAACAATCATTTTTAATATCCTATTTGCATAATATCTGACTTTAAAAATTTTTAAAAACAGTCATTTTTACTGGAGGTAGACTTTTTTCTTTTTTACTATTACTATTAATAAATTCAAGGGTATAAAAGCAAATCATTAAAATTTGTCAACATTTTTTTGTTTCTTTTTTTTAAGTCATTTCCTTTTTTTTTTAATTTTTTTTTCAGCATAACAGTATTCATTGTTTTTGCACCACACCCAGTGCTCCATGCAATCCATGCCCTCTCAATACAAACTACCTGGTTCCCCCAACCTCCCACCCCCAGCCCCTTCAACACCTTCAGATTGTTTTTCAGAGTCCATAGTCTCTCATGGTTCACCTCCCCTTCCAATTTCCCTCAACTCCCTTCTCCTCTCCATCTCCCCTTGTCCTCCATGCTATTTGTTATGCTCCACAAATAAGTGAAACCATATGATAATTGACTCTCTCTGCTTGACTTATTTCACTCAGCATAATCTCTTCCAGGCCCGTCCATGTTGCTATAAAAGTTGGGTGTTCATCCATTCTGATGGAGGCATAATACTACATAGTGTATATGGACCACATCTTCCTTACCCATTCATCCATTGAAGGGCATCTTGGTTCTTTCCACAGTTTGGAGACCGTGGCCATTGCTGCTATAAACATTGGGGTACAGATGGCCCTTCTTTTCACTACATCTGTATCTTTGGGTTAAATACCCAGTAGTGCAATTGCAGGGTCATAAGAAGCTCTATATTTAATTTCTTGAGGAATCTCCACACTGTTTTCCAAAGTGGCTGCACCAACTTGCATTCCCACCAACAGTGTAAGAGGGTTCCCCTTTCTCCACATCCCCTCCAACACATGCTGTTTCCTGTCTTGCTAATTTTGGCCATTCTAACTGGTGTAAGGTGGTATCTCAATGTGCTTTTAATTTGAATCTCCCTGATGGCTAGTGATGATGAACATTTTTTCATGTGTCTGATAGCCATTTGTATGTGTTCATTGGAGAAGTGTCTGTTCATATCTTCTGCCCATTTTTTGAAATGATTGTCTGTTTTGTGTGTGTTGAGTTTGAGGAGTTCTTTATAGATCCTGGATATCAACCTTTGTCTGTACTGTCATTTACAAATATTTTCTCCTATTCCGTGGGTTGCCTCTTTGTTTTGTTGACAGTTTCCTTTGCTGTGCAGAAGCTTTTGATCTTGATGAAGTCCCAAAAGTTCATCTTCGCTTTTGTTTCCTTTGCCTTTGGAGACATATCTTGAAAGAAGTTGCTGTGGCTGATATCAAAGAGGTTACTGCCTATGTTCTCCTCTAGGATTCTGATGGATTCCTGTCTCATGTTGAGGTCTTTTATCCATTTTGAGATTGTCTTTGTGTACGGTGTAAGAGAATGGTCGAGTATCATTCTTCTGCATATAGCTGTCCAGTTTTCCCAGCACCACTTATTGAAGAGACTGTCTTTTTTCCACTGTATATTTTTTCCTGTTTTGTCGAAGATTAATTGACCATAGAGTTGAGGGTCCACATCTGGTCTCTCTACTCTGTTCCACTGGTCTATGTGTCTGTTTTTATGCCAGTACCATGCTGTCTTGGTGATCACAGCTTTGTAGTAAAGCTTGAAATCAGGTAACGTGATGCCCCCAGTTTTATTTTTGTTTTTCAACATTTCCTTAGCGATTTGGGGTCTCTTCTGATTCCATACAAATTTTAGGGTTATTTGCTCCAGCTCTTTGAAAAATACCAGTGGAATTTTGATTGGAATGGCATTAAAAGTATAGATTGCTCTAGGCAGTATAGACATTTTAACAATGTTTATTCTTCTGATCCAAGAGCATGGAATGGTCTTCCATCTTTTTGTGTCTTCTTCAATTTCTTTCATGAGTGTTCTGTAGTTCCTCGAGTACAGTTCCTTTACCTCTTTGGTTAGGTTTATTCCCAGGTATCTTATGGTTCTTGGTGCTATAGTAAATGGAATCGATTATCTATTTTCCCTTTCTGTATTTTCATTGTTAGTTTATAAGAAAGCCACTGATTTCTGTACATTGACTTTGTATCCTGCCACATTACTGAATTGCTGTATGAGTTCTAGTAGTTTGGGGGTGGAGTCTTTTGGGTTTTCCATATAAAGAATCATGTCATCTGCAAAGAGAGAGAGTTTGACTTCTACATTGCCAATTTGGATACCTTTTATTTCTCTTTGTTGTCTGATTGCTGTTGCTAGGACTTCTAATACTATGTTGAACAAGAGTGGTGAGAGTGGGCATCCTTGTCGTGTTCCTGATCTCAACGGGAAGGCTGCAAGCTTTTTCCCATTGAGGATTATATTTGCTGTAGGTCTTTCATAGATAGATTTTATGAAGTTCAGGAATGTTCCCTCTATCCCTATACTTTGAAGCATTTTAATCAGGAACGGATGCTGGATTTTGTCAAATGCTTTTTCTGCATTAATTGAGAGGACCGTGTGTTTCTTCTCTCTTCTCTTATTGATTTGTTCTATCACATTGACTGATTTTCAAATGTTGAACCATCCTTGTAGCCCAGGGATGAATCCCACCTGGTCATTGTGGATAATCTTTTTAATGTGCTGTTGGATCCTGTTTGTTAGGATCTTGTTGAGAATCGTAGCATCCATGTTCATCAGTGATATTGTTCTGAAATTCTCCTTTTTTGCAGGGTCTTTGCCTGGTTTGGGGATCAAGGTAATGCTGGCTTCATAGAAAGAGTCTGGAAGTTTTCCTTCTGCTTCAATTTTTTGAAACAGCTTCAGGAGAATAGGTGTTATTTCTTCTTTGAAAGTTTGGTAGAATTCCCCAGGGAATCCATCAGGTCCTGGGCTCTTGTTTTTTGGGAGGTTTTTGATCACTGCTTCAATCTCGTTACTAGATATAGGTCTATTCAGGTTGCCAATTTCTTCCTGATTCAATTTTGGGAGTTTATAGTTTTCCAGGATTGCATCCTTCTCATCTAGGTTGCTTAGCTTATTGGCATATAATTGTTGATAATAACTTCTGATAATTGTTTCTACTTCCTTGGTGTTAGTTTTGATCTCTCCCTTTTCATTCATAATTTTATTAATTTGGGCTATCTCTCTTTTCTTTTGGATTAGTGTGGCCAATGGTTTATCGATCTTATTGATTCTTTCAAAAAACCAACTTCTAGTTTCATTGATATGTTCTACTGTATTTCTGGTTTCTATCTCATTGATCTCTGCTCTAATCTTGATTATTTCCCTTCTTATGTGTGGAGTTGGTTTGATTTGTTGTTGATTTTCCAGTTCTTTAAGGTGTAGAGATAGCTGGTGTATTCTGGATTTTTCAACTTTTTTGAGGGAGGCTTGGATGGCTATGTATTTCCTCCTTAGGACCGCCTTTGTTGTATCCCATAGGTTTTGGACAGAAGTGTCTTCATTCTCTTTGGTTTCCATGAATTGTTTAAGTTCTTCTTTGATCTCCTGGTTGATCCAAGCATTCTTAAGCAAGGTGGTCTTTAGCTTCCAGGTGTTTGAGTTCCTTCCAACTTTTCCTTGTGATTGGGCTCCAGTTTCAAAGCATTGTGTTCTGAAAATATGCAGGGAATAATCTCAGTCTTTTGGTATAGGTTGAGTCCTGATTTGTGACCCAGTATGTGGTCTATTCTGGAGAAGGTTCCATGTGCACTTGAGAAGAATGAGTGTTCTGTTGTTTTAGGGTGGAATGTTCTGTATATATCTATGAGGTCCATCTGGTCCAATGTGTCATTCAATGCTCTTGTTTCTTTATTGATTTTCTGCTTCGATGATCTGTCTATTTCTGAGAGAGGCTTGTGAAGATCTCCTACTATTAATGTATTCATATCAATATGACTCTTTATCTTGATTAACAGTTTTCTTATGTAATTGGCTGCTCCCATATTGGGGGCATAGATACTTACAATTGTTAGATCATTTTGGTGGATAGTCCCTTCAAGAATTATGTAGTGTCCTTCTGTATCTCTGACTACAGTCTTTAGTTTAAAATCTAATTTATCTGATATGAGAATTGCTACCCCAGCCTTCTTTAGATGCCCATTGGCATAAAAGATGCTTCTCCATCCCTTCACTTCAGTCTGGGTGTATCTTTAGGTTCAAAATGGGTCTCTTGTAGACAACATATGGATGGGTCCTGTCGTTTTTTCCAATCTGCAACCCTGTGTCATTTTATGGGCACATTTAGGCCATTCACATTGAGAGTGATTATTGATAGATACGTTTTTATTGACATCATGTTACCTTTGAAGTCTTTCTTTCTGTAGATTGTCTCTATATTTCTGTTCAATTGTATTCTTAGGATTTTTCCTCTTTTATAGTACCCCCCCCCTTAATATTTCCTGCAGTGTCGGCATGGTGGTTGCATAGTCTTTTAAGCCTTGCCGGTCTTGGAAACTCTTTATCTCTCCATCCATTTTGAATGTCAGTCTTGCTGGATAAAGTATTCTTGGCTGCATGTTCTTCTCATTTAGTGCCCTGAATATATCTTGCCAGCCCTTTCTGGCTTGCCAGGTCTCTGTGGACAGGTCTGATGTTATTCTGATGGACTTTCCTCTGTAAGTAAGGAGCCTCTTTGTCCTAGCAGCTTTCAAGAGATTATATCTACAATTATGATTCCTCAATTTGACTATCAGGTGCCTTGATGTTTTTCAGGAATCTATAATCTTGGGGGGAGACCGTTCGGCTTCTAGTACATGAATGCTGGTTCCATTCGTGAGATTGGGAAAATTTTCATGAAGAACTTGTTCCACTATATCTTCTAGACTTCTTTCTTTCTCCTCCCTTCAGGGATTCCAATAATTCTGACATTGGAACGTTTCATGGCATCATTTATTTCCCTGATTCTGTTTTCTTGGCTTCTAAGCTGTTTGTTCCAGGCTTCCTCCTGATCCTTTCTCTGTTTGTCCTCTAGATCACTAATTCTATCTTCTGTCTCAGTTACCCTAGCTTTTAGAGAATTTAGATTGGATTGGAACTCATTGAGAGCATTGTGAACCTCATCCCTGGTAGCTTTCAGCTCTGCCCTAACATTGTGAACATCATCCCTGGTTGCTTTCAGTTCGGCCCTGATCAATTCCATTTGGTCATCCATGGCTTTCTCCAACCTAGCTATTGCCTGGATAATTGTTCGCCTGAATTCTCTTTCTGACATATTGTCTATGTTGATAGCCATTAGCTCTCTTGCAGAAGGTCCATCCTCTGTATTTTTCTTCTGTTGTGCATTCCTCCTCCTAGTCATTTTTGTGAGAGATGACTGAACAGATGTAGCTGGATGTATCGACCGTGGTGCAGTCAAGGTGCACCCTGGAATGCTTCTGAGCAATCAGGGTTCCCACCCAAATGAGAGAAAAAAGAAAAAAAAAAGAAAAAAAAAAGAAAGAAAGAGAGAGAGAGAGAGAGAGAGAGACAGGAAAAAAAGGGAAGATAAAAGAGAAAGTTCAGCCCAAATGGGCCCCAAGGTAAGACTGATGAAGTATATAAACAAAAACAGACAAACAAAAAGAGTGATAAAAGTATATGACAGAGAAATATATATATATATATATATATATATATATGCAAATAAAGGAAGAACCTTGTCAAAAAGAACCCCAAGTATAAGATTTATATACTATCAGGACAAACACAAAAATAAAGAAACACTGGCAGAAGAAAAAGATGGGAGAGTGGTTATAAATTCTCAGTGTGGGCAAGGAAGTTTATTTTCATTACATTTGTCAACTTTTAAAATAAAAACAAAGTTAGAGCATCTGGGTGCCTCAGTGGTTAAGTTTCTGCTTTATGGTCATGCCAAAATCCAGATAGAACTCCTCATCTGGCTCCCTCAGTAGGGAATCTGCTTCTCCCTCTCTTTCTGCCCTTCCCCCCACTCATGTGCACTCTCTCTCTCTTTGTCTCTCAAATAAAGAAATGAAATATTTAAAATAAAATAAAATACAAAGTTTAAAAAAGTACTTAAACCATTCAGCTACTCTTTGTAATAAATTATGTCTTGATCAAGAGAAGAAAAACAGATAAAAGAATTATTAGTGGTTTTAAACTAGTGTTCAATATAATTTATATTTGTGTCTTTCTTATATTTTACAGTTATTCGAAGAAGTTATATTTCAAAAATAGCAATATTTCTTTTCTAAGTTGTTCTACAGCATTTTTCAAAAAAATTTTTTTTTCCTTCTGAAACAGCAAATCATGTATCTTGCCAAATGGAATCAAATGGCTGGAGAATGGTGTTAAACAATATTCTAAAAGTAAAACAAGGCTAAAGAAGTTCAGAGTCATGATATAAAGATAAATGCACTGGGTTGAAGTAAATGTCACAATGGGGAAGAATTAGAAAATATGTGCAGTGTACTTGCTAACCCTCGTTTAGTTTTTTATTATCCACTCCAAATCATTTCATCCTTTGTTTCAGTCAAGAAAACTCAATGAATGTACATTCCCAAATCTGACATGTAGGTTTCTCTCTGAGCATTTTGAGGGAAAATACTGAAAAATAAAATATAAAGGATAGAAAGGAAAACAAACCACCAATCACTCTAAAATATATGTATTCACTCATTCTTTTCAGATTTTTGAATTTATAAATAGTTTTGCTTTCTTTCTGCTTTTTTTTTTGACACAATTCCAGCCTTGTAAAAAAAAGGTTATAGGAAGAGTACTCTGTGTCATGTTTATGACAAATAATAGTAATGAATCAATGTTAAGGTCTCAATTTTGATAACTGTATTCAACAGTTACATTAGAAAATGTCCTTGTTGCTAAGAAATACATACTGAAGTAGTTAGGAAGAAAAAAGTACCAGGAGCTCAACATAAACTCAAAAATAATATGCATAAGTACACACATACACATTTTTTTTTAAAGATTTTATTTATTTATTTGACAGACAGAGACCAAAAGTGGGCAGAGAGGCAGGCAGGGAGAGAGAGAGGGGGAAGCAGGCTCCTGCGAGCAGAGAGCCCGATGCGAGGCTCGATCCCAGGGCTCCGAGATCACGACCTGAGCCGAAGGCAGAGGCTTTAACCCACTGAGCCACCCAGGCACCCCACATACACACATTTTAACAGTATTGGGGTTATCAGGTATGCCAAATGGTTTGCCTGCTTTTTATATCTGTATTAAATAATTAGCAATTTCTTATATTTTATTGGCTGCATATTTTACCTTTTCTGTATATTACAATTTTTAATCATTTGACACATACTGTGTCCAATATTTGGCCCTTATTGAAAATAGCATCATAGATCTCTTTCTCTATGATTATCCTTCATGGGATAGATTCCTAGTGTTATTGTAACTAAAACATATTATGGAAATATATGGAAATATGACTAGCAAATACCTAGCTAGTCACGATGCTTTTAATTTCTTCTTATTCTGTAATTTTTCAGATGGTTATGGCTGGACTTTAAATCATTCAGCAAATGCGATTAAATTTCTTCTTCTTGAGCACCTATTATATAGCAGAGCACTGTGCATTATTCTAAGAACTAAGTTTACCAAAATAAATAAGATACAACCTTTACCTTGAATGTACTTGTAGTCCTTAACTGTTGAATTAAGGAACTGTAACATGCATAAAAATCTCAAATATTCACCATTTTTTAAAGAGACAGTGCAAAACATTTTAGACTTTCATATAAGGCACTCATAATTTTAACCCTATTTTAAACTTCACATTCTTTCACAAACTTTTCTAAGTCTTACATATGTTGGTAATTATATCTGAGGATACTAGAGCCAGGCAAACTCATTCTTGCCTTTTTGTATTAAATCATTTATAAAACCTACCATTACACTCCCTTCTATACTCAAATTATCTTCCTTTGAAATCTAGCTTATGTTTGCCAAAAGAAATGCTCTAGATGGTTTATTTTAACACTATTCTAATAGCCCCAATCTATTCAATGTTCATTAACAAAATCCATTATGGTTAAATAAATTATATTATATTCAAACAATGGCATAAAATGCTACAATGACAGCAATTATAATTATATGCAACAATATGGATGACTATCACTAATATAAAGATGGGCAAAAGCAACCACTCACAAAAGAGAACATATTGAATGGCTTTATGTATACAAAGTACAAAAAGCAAAACAAATCTATGATGTTAGATGTCCATATCGGGATACATTGTGGAGTTAATGATTGGAAGGGATCACAAGGGTCTTTCTGAGGTACTGATTAAAAGACTGCATTCGATTGTGGAAATTCATTGAAACTTAAACAGTGAGATATATATATACATATATACATATATATGTATATATATATCTCACTCCAATAATTTTTTAAAATCTGTTTTCATTTCTACCTTACTCATTCATCTATTCATTCAAAATTTTCTCCTCGGATAATTATTCTATTCTGGATAGTGCGCTCTGCATTAAGAAATAAGAGAATGAGATATGTAGGCAACATAGGTCCAAATCCAGATAATCAAAACACAGAGTACAAAGCCAAGTTATATTCCATGTATTATGGAAGTACAGATGAAGAGAAACTAATCTGTCTGAAAAACCAGGAAAAATGAAATCTTAAAGAGGTAGTCAAGAATAAACAAAATAAAGAACAAGGGTGTGGTCAACTATCCAGCTCACACAATCACTAAGTATTAGTCAAAGCAGAAGTACAAGAAACCGCTTAATAAAACACGAATTTTAGGCCATTCAGTGATAGTGAATGTAATAGGACTTTTATAGATGACATTGAGGAAACCTATAAAATTCAAAAATACAAATGTTTCATAAGAACTTCAATGGTAGAGAAAGGGTGCTCTCAGGAAAAAGCCATGCTCTTTCCAAGTAGGAAAGATGGCTTCAATGATGCTAGAGAGATGTGAATTGAAATGACCTATTCAAGAATCATAACTGGTATGACATAGATGAGGCAGAAAAAATACTGTGGGAGGAGAAGTGGGAATTAATGGAAGACATTTAGGTTAGGTACATCTGCAAATGACTGCAAACTATATTAAAGGTTTTGTAATTTATCCCCTAGGAAAGGGGGAGATATTAACATCATTTCAGTTGGGAGAGTAATATGTTTAGATTTTGCTATACAATGAACATTGACTTTGTGTGTTTGTATATGTGTTTTCTATTTGGATATAAGTGAGCATGGAAAAATCAGCTTTAGATATTTCTTGCAAAAATTGACACCTTACCATTGCAGCTTCTATCCATATCTTTAAATTCTATTTCAATATCGAAAAGTATAATTTATCAATCTTATAATTTAATTTCTACATATTATGACTAAGATTATTTTGTTTACTGTTAGTATGTTCTGTAAAAAAAAAAAAAAATTCTCACCCAGTAAGCCTTCTAGGTTTTCATAATTTCATACTTCATTAAAAAACTTCTCCATATTTGCTTATGGTTTCTTATATTAATTAGGTTTAATAACATACAGGTATAATATGATATATGTTAGATATAATTCAGATTATACATTTTAATATAAAATATAAAGAATGGAGATTAAACTGCTTTAAAATATTTAAAATTTTATATAGTTTTATAAGATCTGGTGTATCATCAATTTTAGACACTATGTGTTTACTCAATAATAATCTACTAATATAAAGAAGTCAATGAATATTCTTAAAATCTTAACATATCTAAATGAAATTGGAAATTAGTGGAATGAATTTGAAATACTGTTTTTTTTGTTTTCATGATTTGCTTTAACAAATAGAAGATCATATACCATAAGTATTTTTAATATAGTCTGATTATGGAATCTATGGTAAGTATAATACATTTAGGAAGAGAACTGATCCTTTAATTACAAGTCGAGGGAAAATTCTTTTTACATTATTCAACATTAAAATATTTAGTTTTATAAAACATAAATCAAATCAGAGCTAAGTGTCTACAGATGTGTTTTGCCCTAACATAAAATCCCATTATTATAAGGAAATTCCCACTGAGCCACCCAGGTGCCCCTGCCTATGTTCTTCTCTAGGATTTTGATAGATTCCAGGCTCACATTGAGGTTTTTTTTATCTATTTTGAGTTTATCTTTATGTATGGTGTAAGAGAATGGTTGAGTTTCATTCTTCTATACATAGCTGTCCAATTTTCCCAGCACCATTTATTGAAGAGACTGTCTTTTTTCCACTGGATATTTTTTCCTGCTTTGTCAAAGATTATTTGACCATAAAGTTGAGGGTTTATATCTGGACTCTCTACTGTGTTCTATGGGTCTATGTGTCTGTTTTTGTGCCAGTACCATGCTGCCTTGGTGATCACAGCCTTGTAGTGAAGCTTGAAATCAGGCAACGTGATGCTCCCAGCTTTGTTTTCCTTTTTCAACATTTCCTTAGCAATGGGGGGGTCTCTTTTGGTTCCATACAAATTTTAGGATTGTTTGTTCCAGCAATTTGAAAAATGCCAGTGGGGGACGCCTGGGTGGCTCAGTTGGTTGGACGACTGCCTTCGGCTCAGGTCATGATCCTGGAGTCCCGGGATCGAGTCCCACATCGGGCTCCCGGCTACGCGGGGAGTCTGCTTCTCTCTCTGACCTTCTACTCGCTCATGCTCTCTCTCACTGTCTCTCTCTCAAATAAATAAATAAAATCTTTAAAAAAAAAAAAAAGAAAGAAAAATGCCAGTGGAATTTTGATTGGGATGGCATTGAAAGTGTAGATTGTTCTGGGCTGTATAGAGATTTTAACAATGTTTATTCTTCCAGTACATGAGCATGGAATGTTTTTCCTTCTATTTGTGTCTTCTTCAATTTCTTTCATGAGTGTTCTGTAGTTCCTCCAGTACAGATTCTTTACCTCTTTGGTTAGGTTTATTCCCAGGTATCTTACAGTTCTTGGTGCTATAGTAAATGGAATCAATTCTCTAATTTCCCTTTCTATATTTTCATTGTTTGTGTATAAGAAAGTGACTGATTTCTGTACATTGATTATGTTAAAAACATCTTAAGTATGATACATAAGTTGAAAAGCAAATTAAGCACATTTCCACTAAAATTATTAAATATTTATTTTTCCTCCATAATGTAGCCCTTTATTCCTCCTTTTCTGACCATCCTATAACCTCACATATTTTTGATATGCATATCTCCAGGAGAAAAAGAAAATGAGGTATGTTCTCTCACAACATTCTGGAAAGGGAGAGGAGAACTAAATAACTACCTCTTTATTTGACGTTAAAGCTCATGGATAACATATCAATGAGAAACCTAACAGTGAAACTGAGGTTATTTTTTTCAGTGTTCATCTGATGATATTGTTTGTTTTCAAATCTGCCCTAGCACATACATAACAGTTAGTATGTTGGTAGTTTTAGAAGTATATTTTTAATTAAATTCTCACTTATGCTTATCATTCAGATATAAGGCAAGGGAACAGTTGTATAGGAAAAATGTAGGGTCTTCATTCCCTGTGCAGAGGAAACCATATTCCCTTGAAATAAAATAAAATAAGTTAAACTTAGTAATGGTTTTAAAATTTTTAAATATCTTATTTTAGTTTTCTCAAGAACCTTATAGTGTAGTTTCATTATAAATGCACCCCATGACTTGTTAACTTTCTGGAAATGTGTTCTTTCATTCAAAGCCATATCTGAATACAGGCTGTTCAGAGTACAGATGGGAAGTCTTATTCATCTTGGTCATGCCCCTTGGTGCTATTCCCTAAATGGAATTTGAAATGACTGTCAAGGAAGCTAGTCTAGTTAGAAGAATGAAAATGAATAAAAAAAACTAAATCATAAAGTAAAGAATGAAAGGGTTTCACCAGGATTATGGTCATCTGTGGCAAGAGATAAATTGCATTTAAACAGTATCAACAGTATTTCACAAATACCTGCCTCTAACAATTGCTATAAATGAGGCTAAATGGCTTTATGTGCATGTGTAAATGAACAAAACCTTGCATGTTTCAATGGGGAAAAGGAACAAAGACACTTAATTAGAATGTTCGTGTTGCTAGCACCAACAGCTTCAAGGTGTCCAGTTTGGCCTTATCTTAAAAGGCAGTCAGGCTCCAGCAGTGCAGCATTTCAAGACAAATGGTCTCACCCAGATTTCTGTGAAATGGCACCTTTCTAAGCCATACTAATATGGAGGTGAAGGGCTTGATAACTAACAATCCAATTATCCAGTATTCTAGGAACTCTTTAGGTGTAACCTTTATATTGCTCAATTTCTATTACAAACTCTCAGTGAGAGGTGAAATGTATGTTCAGAATTACTCAGACCTTAGACTTTAATAAAGGCATATGGAAAACTGACGAATTCAGGTTCTGTATCATGCACTGAGCCACTTCCATTCCCCATAAATAAATCATACTTAATACATCCTTATTTTAAAAAATAAACCCTGAGCCACTTCCAAGTACATAAATAAGCTATTCTTAACATATCCTTAAACATCTTTCAGTATTTTAGGAAAGTAAAATTATTCAATGTTTTCCTTTTGAAAAAGGCAGAGAAATAGATTGATATACACTGTGAATAGTTATATCCTTATTTTCTAGACATTAACAGGTCTATAAAACCAGATTATGAAAGAATGGATGAAATTCAGTGATTCATATTTGGGATATAGTTAACAAAGTTCTGGAATCCATGCTTTTCATGCCCGCCTTGCCCACGGAAGCCCTTAATTCTCTTGTTCTTTATATGCAGGAGTCACCTTGAGAGCTTGCCCTGTCCTGAGAGATTCGGATTCACTAGTTCCACAACTGAGGATAGGTATGTGCATTTTTTTTTAAGATTTTATTTATTTATTTGACAGACAGAGATCACAAGTAGGCAGAGAGAGAGGAAGGGAAGCAGGCTCCCTGCTGAGCAGAGAGCCCGATGCGGGGCTTGATCCCAGAACCCTGGGATCATGACCTAAGCTGAAAGCAGAGGCTTTAACCCACTGAGCCACCCAGGCGCCCTGGTATGTGAATTTTTTTATCAGGCACCTTAGGTGATCCTTATAACCCCAGAGATAACAGAGATCTGCCAACTTTGAATTTGAGAAAGACTCTGCTAGGTATTTTCACCTGGTCACTTAGGTGAATAAATTCTCAGGAAAGAAAATTTAATGTCTAAATCTTCCAACAATATTAAATAACAGGCAGGATATCAAATCAAATGTAAAAAAAAAATTTGCTAATGAAGCAATTCCTGTTCTCTTCCTCATTCTTTACTATGCCAAGGTATTTTTCTCTTGGGCCACACAATCTTCAAATGCAGTTTATATTAGATAACAAGGTGAAGGCTGCTCATTGTTTCCCAGTATCCACTGTCCCCTTCCTTAATAAACTAACCTAGGAATTCATCTTGGCTTAGGTTGTTCAGAATAAAGACACCATTTCCCAACATCAATGCACAGTTGAAACCTGTGACTAAATAGTGTCCAAAAAATGACTATAAGGAAATATGTCATTATAACTTAAAAAAATAAAAGTCCTTAAAGTGGACACAATATTTTTTTTCTTCTTTTCTACTTTCTAGGAGATAGAACAAAGATATGATAGCTGGAACTTGAAGGAAATAAGAAACTGTCACCCTAAATATGCCTCTTCGACATTAAAATGATTGTAAGGTAAAGACACTTAAACACACACACACACACAGCAGAAGCAGCTTCAAGAAAAGTGCTCTGATCCTCTTTTTTTGCCTCCTGGGAGTAGGAGATAAAGCCCCTTATGGAAGTTGTCTTCCCTATAGCACAAGAAAAGAAACATTCTTATCAAGGACAAAACATTGAGACCAAGAGAATTCTATACAAGCAGACTTTATTAAAAATAATTCTTTTCTTCCTTTAGCTTCCCCACTAGTTTACTTACTTTTCTACAATCAACTCTCTGTGTCCAACCTATCATCAAAGCAAGCAGGTTTCACCATTTCTTTGAGTCTTTATTCTTTATGGAGGCTCTCATGACACATAAATCTTGCTTGCCTGCTGTTGACCTTTCTTTTGTCAATTAAATTCTGAGCCTAGCTGAAAAAAAGACCCTAATCATGTAAATGGTAATATTTGCCTTCCTTGCAAACCGAAGGGGCCATCATAGTCTTTTGAATATTGCTGCATGGAGGGGATACACTAGACATCCGGCTGCTTAAAAACAATGATTCTAAATTTTTAAAAAAATTTTTCACTGATTTATCCTGAAAGACTACAACAGTTCATGAAATATAACAGAGTTTCAATAAATATTTGTCAAGTAAATGAATTTTTTTCAGATCATATTTCACTTAAATATTACTCTCAACTTTTAAAAGTAAATTAAATTAGTTCTTGGTTTTTACATTTGCACCTGAAAGAATGATAGCGAATCACCACAACTGAAGTCCTTTTGGAAACAAAATAAACTAGTGAAATTCTTTGCTAGTTATGGCTGTCACTATTGCAATTAGATTGAAGTTGTAAACATAATTTTACAGTAGTTTGCCAGCACATAAACTGGTAATTCTGTTGTAATTGGGGGTTATTTGGGAAGAAGCTTACAACTACTAAAATTTTAGTGGTGGCTTCACTCTAGTTTATAGGTGGTTCATATTTATAACCAAGCCAAAGAAAGAGTTGGGGAGTGGGGGATAAATCCATTCAGCATTATATCATGGCATTAATAATTGATTTAGCAGATAAAATTAAAATAGGTGTTTTATCTTTGGCAATTAAAGTTCATACCTCTGCTAAGGCTCCATTTTCCCAGCTGTTAATCATAGGGACTTTCTCTAAATTCTGATAGCAACTTCTTTAATTAGATTAAAAATCTTGTGAGATATTGACCCAATTCTTAACTATTTAGTCACAATTAATTTTTTATCCTATATAAAAATTATTGGTTATTTATATGCAATAATGGAGATTGTACAAATCTTGATAACTTCTTTATTTTGCAAAAATACAATTCATATAGTTTGCAGTGTTATAGAAAAGAGGAAATAAATATATAAAAAGTGGTGATTTTTTTTACCTTCTCCTCTCTACCTTACTGGAATGTTTTTCCTTTCTTGGAAATATTTTGTTAATTAAGTTAATAATTTTTTAGAAATGTGTTTAAAAACAAATAATCATACACTATTATAAGTCATGGTATAAAATGGGTAATGGATTATCCTATTTATAACTTTACATTTATTTGAAATGAAATAGTTCAATGAAATGATTTTATATTTATTTAAAATGAAACATTGAGGATAAGAAGGCAGGCTAAACTTATGCAAAATTGGTTTTGCTTTTCTTAAAAAATAATGAAAAGATGCATATAAATGATAACTACTTTCAAGATTAATTTTTTAGGAAATTAATTTTTTTCTGATTGCTGTTCTCCTTATACAATTTGATACATTAGAAGCTATTTGCCATGCCATTCCTGAAATCCTTTTCTCCTTGGTTTTCCCAGCATTACATTATCTTCCTTCTCTAAGACTTCACATTATTCTCTATTTCCTTCCAGGACTTCTCTTTTCCCTCTCATTTTCTAAATATGGGAGGCACAGTATCCTCTGCATCTTACTCTTTTGCTCTTAATATACTGTCCACTTCATTCTTTGTCTTTAGGAATAACTCGTGCATTAAAACACAAAATACCACATCTCCCTCAAATTTTAATACAGATTTTCTTCTGCTTTGGTCATTTGCACTAAAATAGAAGCTGGAATCTTCTAAACATGGACCACACCCAAACATGAAACTAATTTCCTTTGCCTCCCCAACCTTCTCAAACAGCTGCTTTCATGTTGCCAATTTCCTTTTGTACTATTTCTTAAAAGTGTCTTAAAAAAATATTTCATAACCTTTCATCTATACTTATATTTTTCATTGCCATCATCTAATCATTACCAGTTCTATTTATTCTAAACTTAAATTCAAAACGTTCAACTTCAAATGCATTTAGCAACAAAAAAAGTAAGCTCCTTCCTTTTTTCATCTCATATTTAATTATTCTAGAAAATTTGCATTTGTATTTGAAGACTGCACTCTCTGATACTACATTACTTTTTCAAAGCATAAATTATTACAGTTGACCTTAAATTGAAATGTTAAATGAATTATGCTGAATTTTCAAAGTTGTCTGATTTATCTCTGTAATTTACAAAAAGGTACCAATAAACTATATGAAAATAAATCATTTGGAAATAGAGAGAAAACATAATTAATCTACATATTCGAATTAAACTGATCATGCATTCCTTGTATTATGCAAATTAGAACAGATTTGTATGTGTTAACTAAATAAATATAATTACTCTTATAATAATAATGTAATGACATATTATGACAGTAAAATAATTATTTTCCATTTTATGTTTTAACACAAGCTATAGTACTTGACCAAGAGTAGGGTAGGTTACATATATTCAGGATAACACTGTCACGGAATATAATACTATTTAAACATTAATGGAAAATTTTCAGGTTTCACTCCATCCCTTCTTGAGTATTCCTTAACTGTTTCCTACCATTACCTGAAAAACCGCCCATTTAAAAAGCAATAGGAAATTGGTCTAAAGCCATTAAGATTTACAGTAGGATTGAAAGGCCTAGAAGACAAATTGAAGCTTACCAAGAGCTACTAGAGTTTCAAATCAACACAGAAGTCTCTAAATTCATCTTATCCTGTTGCTTAGAATCCATCAAAATAGCTTTGTCTTGATTTCCAAAATAAGTTTTAAAATCCTAATGAAATCCACTTTCTAAGAGACTGCTATTATTTTGGCTAAAACAATGGAAATAAAAGGACATTCTTATGGCCTTTAATGACAGTACATGAATGTAGTTGACAGATCAGTGAGTACTTTGAAGCTGTACAGAGGACTGGCTCAGAATTTGCGGAAGGGGGTTATTTTGAACAGTAGCTTTCTGAACTAGAACAATGAACCCACTCTGATCAAATATGACCTGCTCAGATAGACCTTTCCTAACCATACTACCTGTTAATTAAACAAAAAGGCCATTAAACTGAGGCTGTTCTAATGCCTTAGTGACCTATGTAAGGAAAACAAAATCTAAACTTATGATGCCTCATGATTAAGAAATCAACACATGGGGCGCCTGGGTGGCTCAGTGGGTTAAGCCGCTGCCTTCAGCTCAGGTCATGATCTCAGGGTCCTGGGATTGAGTCCCACATCGGGCTCTCTGCTCAGCGGGGAGCCTGCTTCCCTCTCTCTCTCTCTCTCTCTCTCTCTCTGCCTGCCTCTCCATCTACTTGTGATCTCTCTCTGTCAAATAAATAAATAAAATCTTAAAAAAAAAAAAAAGAAATCAACACATAAGGACAACAGTCACAAACAGTCAAGGAGACTTTCCCCAAGTCTTAAGCTGCTGAGCTTAAGCTAGAGCCAATCAAATAATTTCCTTGTTCTGCAACCACCTTTTGCTATAAAATCTTTCGCCTAGTTTCTGTTAGGTGGAGTGCTCTTTACCATTTCCAGTTTGGTCCCACCCCATTGAAGTCAGATTTTCATCAAATAAATTATCAAAATATTAAATATGCCTTAGTTTATCTTATATACAAGTATGCCTGTCACTTTTTACACTGCTTAATTTTTTTTCACGACACTTACTATAACCTGAAATATTTATGTACTTGTTTTTTTTTTAATTTTTTTGGCATTTTTTATTATGTGCAGTAGTCCAACATATAGTACATCACTAGTTTCTGATGTAGTGTTCAACAATTCATTAGTTGCATATAATACCCAAAGCTTATTTATTGTTTATTGTCTTATCAAGATTGAAAAGTGCATGTGGAAACTTGTACCATTCATCTCTAAAATTAGACCTATATTCTATAACTATTTTTAAATGAAATAGGAATATTTCCCAAATTATATTTTATTTCTCTCACAAAACTGAACTACTATTGTTAATGTCATTTAATTGAAAATTACATTTTTTAAAAAACTAAAGACATAAATATAGCATCAGTCTCATACCATCTCATTTAAAGATTAGATAGAATTATATTATAAAATCCCCATCGAGAAAATAAAGGCAATATTCTGCAGTAAAATTTGCAGAAAATTTAGTGTAAAAGATAAGATTTATAAGATAAAATATGCCCAAAATACAGTAAATCAATTTTGCTCACCATTCTAAATTATTAAATATGGTATAACCTAGATTAAATTAAGAAGTCTGAACCCAATTAGCATAAAAAAATCACTGAGAATATTTATAATATTCTGATACATAAACTACACTTTTAGAAGTTCTTATTTAGTTGGTCTAGGATATGAACTGAGGTTCAGTACTTCTGAAAAGCTCCCCAAAATGATTCTAACTGAATGCTCCTGACGCTATATTGTATTTCTAGCTCTCTTTCTAAAATAACTTTTTAATTCAAACTTTCTAAAACTTCCTTTTTTAATTTCACGTCATATATGCTATTATTTCCTATTACATGTTCTAAAATGGGATTTCCTTTGTTCTCATTCATATTGAGGCAAAATAACAAACGAAAAATTTAAAAAAATATATCTCCTTAAAATGAAAGAAAACCTACATTTAAATGTGAGATTTTGGTAGTCTTAACTTTTATAAAATACTTCATTTTAGAAATGCATATTTCTATTGAGGTGCTTGGGTGGTTCAGTAGGCTAAGCGTCTGCCTTTAGCACAGGTCATGATCCCAGGGTCCTGGGATGGAGCCCTGTCAGCAGGAAACCTCTTTCTCCCTATCCCTCTGCCTGCCCCTCCACCTGCTTGTGCTTTCTCTCTCTTTCTCTCTCTCTCTCTCTCTCTCTCTCCCTTATTCCCTGTCAAATAAATAAATAAAATCTTAAAAAAAAGAAATGTGTATTTCTATGAAGAAAAATCAGTTACTTTTATTCAAAATATTTCTACTGAGCATTTGATGGGACACGTATAAGCTCTGTGTAAACTCAGGCTGATACCTTTGGATAGTCTTAGAAAAACATCATTGAAATAACCTTATTATAATTTCAATACTTGGCTGTAACAGTACAAACTATTATTTTGACTTTTTTCATTAAACTGATGAGGTAACAATTGGTCAGTTCATTTTAAAAATATAAGAAATGGAAATCTTTTCCATAGGTATCTTGATAATTAAAGAAGAAAATCATTGGGTATACTGACTCTATCCTCCTGACATTTGGCACGGGGAAGACACAAACTCAACTTGTTACCATTTACTGTCCAACCTCTATGTACTTAGCTCTTTAGTAGTATAATAGAACATCTGCTGAGCAATGTTACTCTATGAGTCAGAATAGGATAATGGTGCTGCTTTCTACAATTTTCTTGCTTTAGGCAGTGGAGTCTTGACACCACAATCAGTTTACCTGGATCAGGAGAGTATGTAATCTCTGTGGAAATCTTCTTTAAATTAATGCTTTATGAAAATATTAAAAGAATTTTCCTTCCAAACTGTTACGTTGTGCTTCTATGAGTGTGTAGGAAAGTGTGTGTGTGTTTGTGTGTGTGCGTGCGCGTGTCTGCTGTAGTATATTCCTTAATGCATGCAGCTTAAGCTCATTGTTCCAGGCCAGTCTAAATCCTCCTTTCAGGACTCCATTCTGCTTTTATCTCACATATCTGTTTTGGGCTTCAATCACAGATGGTTGGTCTATTTTTGGCCAGTAAAATAGACCAATTAATGGCACTCACACTCTCTCACCTTAGTCCCTGGACAGCTGCTTTCTCTCACAATAGCAAGACTCTGATTACATTGTGGTAGGAAGAACTACTTTAAATCCAAGTAGAGAAAAAGCTTTCTGACTGTTCACATACCACAGGAACCTTGACATATCCTCTGAAATGTCATTAAGTAGACCTCAGCAGCAGCACTGCCTCTGCTGGAAGATTGAGCCAATGTGGGCATTCTAATCACCAGGTTTTCTATATTCCCTTACCTACGATAGTAGAAAAACTAAAATTCACTAGTTTCAATTTCCACAGTATTTTAAAGGTCTTTAGTTAATAGCAGAAGGTATTCCTTTTAAAAATGAGAAAACAAGAATACTAATTTTACTTACTATGCATAAAAATAAAAGAAAAAAGATGATATTGTGGATCCTTAAATTTAAAATGTGATTTTATTTTGAATTAAAGTTTTTGATAAAATATAATTTAACCTACTATTGAATGTACTTTTATGTTGATAATACAGTTGAGATAAAAGTGAATTTCAAAATTATTTTATGCACAATATAAAAGTAATACCCACTTACATAAAATATCAATAAAATGATATTATACCTCTAATTTGTATCTGCTTATTTTTAACATTGGAATTTATTATGTTTTATATATATATATATAACCCATCATTATAACTCAAATCATCTTATATAATGTGACTCTTGGATTATAGAAAAAAAATTTAAGATTTATTTATTTATTTGTCAGAGAGAGAGGGAGCACAAACTAAGGGAAAAGTAGGCAGAGGGAGAAGCAGGCTCCCCACTAAGCAGGAAGCCCAATGCTGGACTCGATCCCAGATCCTTGGGATCATGACCCGAGCCAAAAGCAGACACTTACTGACTGAACCACCCAGGCATCCTGAATTATAGAAAATTTTAATGTGAATTTTGAAGGAAATCATCCTCAGTTAAGCCAGACTAAAGAAAACACCTGAATCCTAATAAATGCTTAATTAATCAATTTATTTAAATCTTCTAATCATGAATTTTGATATTTTTAAACCAATCTTTTAACTTTAAAAAACCCCACATTTTAAAAAGTTTTAGGCTATAAGTTACATATGAAAAATTCACTGTTTTGTACATAATTCAATGACTTTTAATAAATTTAGTGTTGTGCAACCAACACTACAGTACAATTTTAAATATTTTCATCACCTAAAAACATCCTTTGTGCCCATCTACAGTTATTTCTTGTTCCTACCGCAGCGACAGAAAACCTATTTTAGGTATTTAGAGATCTGCCTTTTTATATAAATGGAATCACATACAATGTGATGTTTTGTGTTAAGCTTCTTTCATAAAGAGAACATTTTTAAAGTTTGTCCATGTTGTAGATTGTGCTTTGTTTCTCTTTATTACAGAACAGTATTTCATTGTCTGGATATACTACATCTGTTTATCCATTCAATAGATGAACATTGGAGTTATTTCTAGTTTTCTTGTTTTTTAATGAATAATTCTTCTGTAAACATTCCCATAAAAATACTTGTGTGTACGTGTGTTTTCATTTATTTCAGATGGATCCTAAAGAAGGAATTGCTTGGTTGTACAGTCAATTTATATATGTCTCAAGAAACTGTCAAACTCTTTTCCAAAGTGGTTGTTTTATTTTATATTCCCACCTGTGATGTATGCAGTTTCCAGGGCTATCCTGCTATAGATACACATGGAGAACAGCAAGTGTCCCCGCCAACTGACCCAGTTAACTGCCAGACGTTTGAGTGTGTTACCTTAGATCATGTAGCACCAGTCAGTTCATGTGACTACTGCAGCCGCAAACATGTTGAGCAAAAAAAAAAAAAAAAGAAAAAGAAAAAGAAACAAACAAAAAAAACCTTCCATGCTAAGCCCAGTCCAAATTATCATGAGTAGATAAATGCATACAAATCTTGTTTTAAATATCTGTATACCACATAAAATCTTCTTTGTTGCTAACCTATAAAAAGAATACTGGATCATATGAAACTTTAGATTTCTTATGACTGCAAAGTTCTGTTCTTAAAGAATATTTTTCCTTTGGACTATTGATGTTTTCATGAAAATGTCTGGTAATCAGTGCTAATTTAAGTACTACAGAATATGAGACATAGAAAAGAGCACAGTCTTTTGTCAGCAGTCTCCCTATCAACTCTGCCAATGGAAGCAGCTAGTGTAGTGTGAGAGCTGGAATGAGGTCAACCCCATTCTACTTCTAAAGTCTTCATTGAAGGGTGCCTGGGTGGCTCAGTCTATTAAGCGTCTGCTCAGGTCATGATCCCAGGGTCCTGGGATCCAGCCCAAATTAGGCTCCCTGCTTGGCGGGAAGCCTGCTTGTTCCTCTCCCACTGCCCCTGCTTGTGTTCCCTCTCTCACTGTCTCTTTCTCTGTCAAATAAATAAATAAAATCTTAAAAATAAAAAGTCATTAAGAAAAAAATCCTTCATTGAGCACAGTGTTGGGATCCTGGAGCACCTTGGCTCACTCCTTGCAGTGACAGTAAGAGAAACCATGTTTCCCCTGCAGCAGCTGAGAGCTAAACACAGATGGCCATGGCCTCCTAAAACACTGAGAAGGCCTTTTTTCCTGCATTTTATGGTCTTGGAAAGCCACCCCAGGTCCCTTTTTAACTTCTCTATCTCTTCTGACAATTTTGTCACCCAAACAATTGCATTAAATTTTTGTACATGAAATGTCCAGAGTCAGCTTATAGGGTTATAGGGTCCTCCTGACCAATTCCTGACTGATGTTCTGTTGAATGACCTCTAAAAATCCAGTTTGAAGAAGCTTTACTGTCAAACCGTGAAGGTAGAGATAAGATTTCTGTGCACAGCTTTTTGAGTATATATTTTGGAAAATTATACAGACTCATCATCTGATGACTTTGTTTCCTGTTGAGCAGAAACTCACTTGACGACAATAATGTGTCAGATCATACTGAAAGAAGAAACACCCTCTCCCTACCCTCAGCTTCAAGTCCCACCCATTTATCCCAGTTTTAGAACCTGAGACCTTTTTCTTTCTAACTCAAAGGCAGAGTGTTATGGTGAGACAAGACAGACACGCATTCTCTCAGTTCTTCAAATTCTCTCTTTAAAGCAAGAACTTTAAACATCACATACTCCTCTCACTCTGTGCTTATTCTACTCTATCCCACAAAACTTACTCAGTCACCCCTTCATGAGGGAAGTGTTCCTTCCCTGACCTTTCTGATTAGGTATGCACCACCACTGAAACATTTCACAGAACCAGGGTTCTTTTCTTTCTACTACAGAGACATAATTTTAGTTACGTGGATAATAGTTGTATTCAAAGCTGTTGACACAACTTACCTGTAAGTACTGTAAATACGAGGCCATTAATTTGATCATCTTTGTTATTAATATTCCCACCATGAAATCTCCCACCTCTAGCTTTAGTTGATTGGTGATTTGACTTCTACCTTTATTTTTTGTTTGGCTTTTTACCTTGCTTTCTCTTTACTTCAGCTTCCTAGTTCTTCTAATAGCTATTTTATTTAAAAAAAATTTTTTTTAAGATTTTATTTATTTATTTGATAGAGAAAGATCACAAGTAGGCAAAGAGGCAGGCAGAGAGAGAGGAGGAAGCAGGCTCCCTTCTGAGCAGAAAGCCCGATGTGGGACTCCATTCCAGGACCCTGAGATCATGACCTGAGCTGAAGGCAGAGGCTTTAACCCACTGAGCCACCCAGGCACCCAATAGCTATTTTATTTTAAACATGTATATAATTTTGCTAAGCCTCAATTTATTCCTTTATTAGCCATGTAACATTAAGCACAATTAAAACCTTCTTAGTCATCATTGTGATAAGAATGGGATTAGTATTATTTGGAGGATAAAACAATGCATATGAAGTTCTTATCATAGTGTCTTATCCTTGATAAGTATTCAGTAAAGATTATATATTTCTTCTCTATCTCTCTCTCTCTCTTTTTTTTTTTCCCCTAGAGAGAGAGAGACAGAGGAAAGACAGAGGGCTATGGAGGGTAGGGGCAGAAAGAGAGGGAAAGAGAGAATGTTAAGGAGGCTCCATGCCCAGCTTGGAGCCAGATGTGAGTCTCAATCTCTCTACTAGGTCATGACCTGAGTCAAAATCAAAAGTCTGATGCTTAACCCACTGAGATACCCAGGTGCTCTCTTTTTTTCTTTCTTTTCTTTCTTTCTTTTTTTTTTTTTTAATGGAGATAATACCTAACACAATTGCTATAATAAATATTCTGTAATATCCTCTGTAATTTATGTTACCAATAATAGGTATTAAAATACTTAGATCCATCACATACCAAAATACATGAAATTTAAAATACCAAAACATATGCAATTTAAAATACCAAAATACACGAAAATTATTGTGCTTTGTATTGTACAAGAAGTCTTTTATACAGGGAGCTGTTTTATTGTTAGGGGAAGTTGATTCATTAGAGAACATATCTGACAGATAATTCTGTTTCCAGTTTTGTTACTAAAAATCACTAACAATGGTGTAATAGTAATGATAGCACTAATTATAACAATAGAAGTAATGATTTAAATATCTACTATGTGGCAAAGATCATCCAAAGTAAGCCTAAGTAGTGGGTTAGACAAGCATTTGAACTCATAGCTAAACAATTAATATTATACATTTGGCAAATATTCAACCAGGCGTAAGACTCTTTTGCTTCACTAATAAAGTGGGATGAAAATAATACTTATTCTATGAGATAGGTATGAAATTTAAAAGAGAAAATTCACGTTTGGTTTTTAGTGTTGTGTTTGACCCTCTGTAGAAACTCTTTAGGTGTTGATTCTCAGTATTGGTGCTGGCACTCTTACTACTGCATTATGCCTGACCTTAGAGTCTTCTAAGGTCTTACTCACTCCATATTTAACCACATTTTCCACACTTCTCTAATTTACATACTTTTTCCTAAACGGTAATGTCTTCATTCCTCTCTTAACATGTCATCTGATTTCCATGCAAGTGTGCTTGCACATATCTCCGGTTGATTCAGCTGCCTCTGATGGCTGAACGAAGACAGTGAGCCACAAAGGAGCAAGCTGCACTCTTTCTAGTTGGGTTCTTCCCTCTTATCCCATATCTTTCTCACCTTCAATGTCCAGCTCAGTTCTATTTTATTGCAATAAGGCTGTCTGACTACTTCAACTCATTTTGATACTTAGGGAGCATGTACTAAGACTTAATTAATTGCCTTTGGATTTTTGAAATATTTTTAAAATACAGAGGTATGGTCCATCCAAGATTGTTAGAAAATTCCATTAAATTAAGGGCACCTCAGTGGCTCAGTCGGTCAAGCATGTCTGCTTTGGCTCAAGTCCTGGGACAGTGCCCTGATTAGTGGAGAGTCTGCTTTACCTTTCACTCTGCACCCCACCTCCCCAGCCCCACCCATTTGTGTTTGCACCTGCACACATTTTTTTTCTCTCTCTCTCAAATAAATACAATCTTAAAAAAAAAAAGAAAATTCCATTAGTTTAAATAAAATAATTTTCCCAAGACATTTTTTTCTTTATCAAATGTGTATGGCAAGTGATGATATTTTGTCCAGTAAAATATCTATGAAAACGTGTGAACATTCTATGTGTCCAGTTATCCTCCAAATGCTAACTCTTTGACAGGGTCATAAAATATTTGCATTTGTGCATCTTTCTACATCTTACAAGTAGAAGTTCCTCCAAGGCTGTGTAATAACCGGGCTCAATTTTCTGACTATACTGTTTATTGGGAAATTGAGGGTTAGAGGAAACTTACTGGGAATTACAATGTCCAGTTTATGTCCAACTTGACATATAGTTTGCTTTTGGACACAGATGGAACCAAAAAAATACCACTGTTAACCTGATTTTCCTCAGAATGACTTCGTTTTCCTGACAATTTTTGAGGTCTGGAAAAGCATACAACAGTGAAATAGCCTTTATCAAGTACAGAACGGAATGAAGAGTAGAATCCCATTGCTATGTATAAATAGAGTACCATCCGGTGATAATAATGAGCACTGTTTGAAGAGCACTCAGCTATGTGAGTTGCAAACTCATCTATTTCATTTGCAAATCTCATTCTTTCTAATGGAAAAGTCTTAAACAAGGTAATTTTAAACAGCAGTATTACTTCAGCTATTTTAGTCTGAATCTAAATTTAAACAACAGCTCAGCAATCACTCCTTTCAAACCAGAATGTTTTATTATTATTAATTTATTTTGTCAACAGTGTATTATAGACCAAATCAGTGGTGCTTTTTAAAAAAATAATATTGTTAAGTAAAGGGCCTATTTTATTTCTTATCTTTCTGATTACACAATGAAAGCCACTTCTGAAATCTTAACAGAAAATTACAAAGGCTTGTCTGGGCCGAGAGAGGGGAACTAATTCAATTATAATAAAAAGGTTTTAAACCCAAGCCATAAGGGTTCTTGCTTTCATTGATTATTTTTCAAACCTTCTGGAGATTAAAATCACAAGGCTTTAGTGCAGGATTACAAACAAAGCTTAATAATCTCAGAAAACTAGTCAATTCAATCATGTTCGTATGCGTTAGACTATTTTAGCAAGTATAATTAAAATGTTAAAAGTCTAACCTCTGACAGATAAATACTTGCAAAATCCAATGGATCTATAAAAGAAAAAAATATGTAGCAAATCATATCAGTTAGATAAATTCAACTCTATTACACCAGAAATTAAAATATATGTGAAAATAGAAAACATTTTGGTCCTCTTCAGAAAGCAAGATGATCAGTATAGAATTCTTTCCTATGTTGCATTTCTCCTGCATTCTCATACCTCAAAGTCCAGTATAGCCCAATAACCAGTAGGAAATGGCAAACTGCTACTCTTGAGCCAAAAACAATGAGTTTATTAATTTAGAAAATTCTGAATGGAAACAATAAAAATGCTTAATATATACATATTTTTTAAAATCAGGACTAGAACCTTTAATTGGTGCAAAGCTTGTGTTTATATTTTTTTAAATTTTATTTCAGTGTTCCAGAATTCATTGTTAAGACAGTTTTTTTTTTAAAGCATTCTGTTCATGTCACCATTCTTTCAAAGCCTTAACGTTCCTATTACTAACATAAAAGTAGTCAAACACCTTTGTACAAGCAATGTACTGTAAAGTTAGACTTCGATCATATGATGCAGTTTGATTCCAAGAAAACCAGGTGTAGGGCATGGAAATGCTTGCAAGGAGGTGACACTGACCTCTCAATCTTGGGTAGGTTTTCTTTGAGCTGCATTATTAGGCCAACTGGTGCTTTCGGAGGAAAGAAGCAGAAAATATCATTGAAGGATCTTGGCTTTTGTGTCCTGGAGTTTGGAGAGATGAAGAAGATGCATGAAAAAGCCTGGATTTCCCGTGAAAAATCCAAAGGCACAACAATGGTTTTAGTTGCTTCTGATGGCTGAATGATGAGAAAGTCACAAAGGAGCAAACTACACTCACAAAGATGGTGGCACAAAGGTGTTTGGTCCTGTTGGCCACATGTAAACCTAGTAGAAAGAAGCCAGCACATGAGTCCTCTTAAAAAACTGTGGTCAAGAGTCCAGACTGGATAGTCAAAGTTACACAGATAGAGTTTCAGCATGAGTGGACCGCTCAAAGTCAGGGACTGACAAGAGGAGTTATAAATTGCCAGTTAGTGGAGACATAATCCAAAACTAAAAACTGCAAGGAGAGGAGGAATTCTTTACTAACCTCTCAAAAATAAAATAACTGAACATAAGATAAAGTAATTTCACATCGTGGTTACATCACCTATCTTTCTTTCCTTCCCATTTTCAAACCCTGGAGGAGAAGTATACAAAATGGCCAGGAAAAGGGAAGATGTCAGGATGAAGGAACAAGAGTAAAACAAATACCGAAATCAATCATCAACAACAAAAAAAGGACTTTAATGTATCGACCACTCCTGTCTTTCTTATTGCAGGCTTTTGAGATTATAGAAATAAGGCAGAAGTTCTGCCTTGCATCAGACGGTAAAGGTTTGTTTGGATTTGACCATATTTTGTTTCTTTAGAAACATGGAAAAAATTAGACTAATGAAATGTGAATGTAAATGAAAATGCTTTGGGGTTCCATATATCTTAGGTTCAGGAGGATTGAAAGAAGGTGCTTTTAAAAATACAATAGTTAGGGGTGCCTGGGTGGCTCAGTGGATTAAGCCTCTGCCTTTGGCTCAGGTCATGATCTCAGGGTCCTGGGATGGAGCCCCGCATCGGGCTCTCTGCTCAGCAGGGAGCCTGCTTCCCTCTCTCTCTCTCTCTGCCTGCCTCTCCATCTACTTGTGATCTCTCTCTGTCAAATAAATAAATAAAATAAAAAATAAAAATACAATAGTTATTTTTTTATATCCCATAAGTTTAGTTTGTTCACTACAATAGGTGCCTAGAATTCTTTTGATTTTTGACATTCTAACTTGAATAATCTATTTCTCTTTCCTATATTTTGTTATACCTGCTCTCAAACCATACATGTGTCTCCTGATACTATGCCACACTCCAAAAGTCCTGGATGAGTGTTTGGCTCATAGTTTGTCCTCAATAAATATTAGTTTATTATCTATCTCAATTACAGTACCCATTGTGTGTATGTATGGGTGTGTGTAAATGTGTGTGTATGTGTGTAGGTTTGTGTGCATTTTACTCAATAAATATTTGGTGATAAAAACAGTTTAATTTTGAAATGAATAACATGGTTTATGCTCATACATAATGATTAGATTAGTTCTTACCTACTGGTATGCAACACTAGATAAATGTGTACCTATACATATACACAGACATACACACACACACGAACACACATGCACACCTATATACATACATATACACATGATGCATATATATATGAATGTATGCATATGTATATATATAGTGTCTTTGCTAATTCTCTATTTTGTTCATCTGTTCATTTTTAGCCCAAACACAGATTCTCTTAATTACTGTAATTTGGTACCTGTCTTGGTACCTAAAGTGTTCTCATTTTGCAGAAGACTTGGGGTCATCTGTAGTTCATTCAGTTTCCATATGTGTTTTGGAATCAACCAGTCAAGCACAGTAATAACTGTACAACGAATTATTTCCCTAAGGAGCCCAGGTTCCTTTGACTAGAGAAAAAGAATAGAAACCAAACAAAGGTTTGCTGCTTATTGACACTGGGATGTCATCGCAGGGAGGCCTTCTCCATGTATGGAGCTAGGAAATACATGAAATGTACGTAGACACATACATAAATACATCCGTATCTATTTTAATATCAATCTATGTATTGATCAAAACCCATGAGTTCATACTGATATCTCTAACACCACAGAGATCACTCAAGCCATCCCCCCTTCTTTATCTATAATTCCTTTTTCTGACAGTGAGAAACTGGATTTCATTATCTACTACATATTTACTGATTTGTTCAGTCTTAGAATACCAATAAAGCAACGTCAGAATTGCTACCCTATACTATGTAAAAAATAAATTTACTAAGTAGAGTACAAAACTTTTTCTTTTTTTTTCTTTTTTTTTTTAATATTTTTATTCATTTGTTTGACAGACAGAGATCACAAGTAAGCAGAGAGGCAGGCAGAGAGAGAGGAGGAAGCAGGCTCCCTGCTGAGCAGAGAGCCCGATACGGGGCTCGATCCCAGGACCCTGGGATCATGACCTGAGCTGAAGGCAGAGGCTTTAACCCACTGAGCCACCCAGGTGCCCCCAAAACTTTTTCTTTAACAAATTTTACTTATAGTATATTCAATATTATATTGTATTATAATATATCCAATATTTTATATCTTTCTTTTAGCATATTTTCCTTTTAGCATATTGAATATTACATTGATATAGTATATTCAATATTTTCTTATATCTCTCCCTTTTCTTCCATGAAAGGTATCTTACTATAGATATTCTTTGGCATGAAATGTTTTTTCTAATCCACTTAACTGAAAGAGAGAAAGTTGAGTGCAGCAGAGTGAGTCTGGCAGTTTTAAAGTAACAAGTAATTTTTAAATCTTAACATTTTATATTAAAGTCTTAAAATTAGGATTTGTTATGCCTCTAGTTTTTATTCTTATCAGTTGGAGTGATAGAGAACTGCTTGATTAAATTAACCGTGGGGAATCAGAAAGTTTTACTTTTCCAAGACATCATATAGGCTGCATGTAAGGAAAATATTATTTGAAAATTCATATCTAACATTTACATAGAAATTATTTTAAATGTTTAGTAGAAGGTAAAAAGGATTCGATGTACCCATTGAATATGTCGATAGGGAAAACACTTGTTCTGTGGTATTTGCAGCATACTACACAATTCATGCCAAATCATTGTATGGATTCTGCTATTCTGGTGTAAAATGAAAGCCTTAAAAGTAATATAGAAGGGATAGGGAGGCCAAACCCACTGAAAATGCAAAAAATTTTCAAGCATTTCACCCAAGAACTTCCATCTTCTGGAATTCTTTTTTTTTTTTTTTTAACTTTTACTTATAATCATCAAGACTCTATTGCAGCATTTTATTATAAATAAATAAATGTATTAACGAAAAGGAAGGAGAAGAAAAAGAACATTTCATTATCTTCTGGAAAACAAAACAAAAATACCAATTTGGTAAAACATCATTTTTAGTCAGTTCACTCAGACTTTAGTCATTTCCACAAACCTAACAGAAACAACATGCACAGCACATCTTCACAACGAATGGAGGTGTTCTGTTTCCAAAAATAGCACTATCTCTAGAAGCTTTTCTTCACCTTTCACAAAGTATTTCTCCATGTTGTCACCACAAGCATTCCAATTACTAAGAATCCACGTTATATACACTGTACAGTTTGATCCCAAATTGGATCTACTTTATCACTGAAGTAACATGAATATATTTAGCTTTTCACCTGAAATGAAAAGTTGTCAGATCAATTCTTCCTCTCTGATTTCTGCTTTTGACTCTGGCATTATTACAAATTGCCCTGAGGCATATCTTTCCTTTTAATACCATGTCTCAAAAGCAAACGTTCAGCTGTGGTTATTGTTCAACATTATATAACCAAAAAAGAAATGCCACCTAGTTATTAAACTGTCAGAACATTAAAAGTGAATAAATCATAACAAACTTTATAGTGTATAAAGCCATAGCCACACTTTTCTTCAGAAGAAGCCGTATGAAGTGTGTGGAGGGAACTAACGGACTAAATCTGAGAGTAGGAATTTATTGTCTCAGATATTTTGTGTCATGAAAAGTAACTATATCCCTGCTTCCACAAAGTAGTAAGGACACAGAATTTCCCTTGTACTGACCATTCTTTTATTATTTAAGGCATTAACTATTTAAAGGAATATCTCTAACTATTAAGATATAGTTCCTTGCAGAGTAGCTCTCTATCAGGCAATCACTATCTGATACTTAACTTTAATTTGAGGTAACCTCTTGTGAATACTTTTGATTTAGCTTCACATAAGTTTCAATCACAAAAGAAACATATTTTATATAAAAAAATATTATCGTGCTCTTGCTTATTCCCTCTGTGACCATATAACTGATCCATATCATCTTTAATTACATGATAAATTGTTTTCTAAATGGTATAAAATAAAAGCTTCCATCATATTTCCATTTAGAACAAAAATAATCAAAAGGGTTTGTGTATTAAATCAAATGGAATTTTGTTGACTTAAATTACATTATATAATGAACTATTAGCCTTTCATTACAAACCAAACATAAAAATGGATCTTATAAAAGGAAAATCTTGGTGATATTTATGACATCCTAAATTCTTAACATCCTAAATTCATCCTGAATTACAGGTCTACATAAAACCAAAGTGCCATGGCACTGAGTGACCTAAATTTTTTACTATCCTTACTACCCTCTGAAAAAAATAGAGATAAAACCTCATATCTGTCAGAATAAATAAAATCAACAGCACAAGAAACATCAAGTGTTGGAAAGGATGTAGAAAAAAGGGAAATTTCTTGTACTGTTGGTGGGAAGGCAAATGGGTGCATACACCCATTTCCATAGTGGAAAACACTGTGGATGTTCCTCAAAAAGTTAAAGATAGAACTACCCTGTGATCCAGCAATTGCATTACTAGATATTTACCTAATGAATACAGAAACTCTAATTCAGAGGGATATGTTCATCTCAATGTTTATAAAGCACCATTATCTGCAATAGCCAAATTATGGAAACAGCCCAAGTGTCCATCAATAGATGAATGGATAAAGAAGATGTGATATATATGTAGAATGGAATATTACCCAGCCATAAAAAAAGAATGAAATTTTTTCAATTGCAACAGCATGGAAGGAAGTATTAAGCTAAGTGAATTAAGTCAGAGAAAGAAAAATATGATGTCACTCATATGTAGAATTAAAGAATCAAACAAATGAGAATAGGGGAGAAAAAAGAGCGGGGCGGGGGGAGGCAAACCAAGAAACAGATTCTTAATTACAGGGAACAAATGATGGTTACCAGAGGGGAGGTGGGCAGGGTGGATGGGTTAAATAGGTGATGGAGATTAAAGGAGTGCATTTGTTGTAATGACTACCAGGTGTTATATGGAAGTGGTGAACACTATACTACACACCTGAAACTAATATTACCCTGGAATTTAAATAAAAGTTTAAGAAAAAAAAATAGGGATACATATAATACCTGCATATCCATGGCAAACTATCATGCCATGTCTTTGAGCCACTCATGTATTTTGGACTCATTACAACCAGTGGAAATTGTCAACAGGTGTTCAAGTTGTATACCTTTACTACTCCTGACCATTTGAGATGATCACCAAAGCTGAGAATTGCATTTTAATATCAACCAATCTATTCCAACTATTCCATCATCAGTAATCTCAGAGAACTTCTACAGTATATTCTAATCCTTATTTCTGTCTAACAATATAACTATGGATCTCCAACTCTCTATAGTTTTCAAAAGTAATACTTTCAAAAGTAATAATGGTGCATTGCCTGCACTTCTTGCTGAGATATTTGCCATCCATAGTTTTCTTAGTACAGAATTATTTCATTAATGATGGTTGTCATTCTCTTACCTTACAAATGTATTTTAATAATGGGATGATATTTGACAGGTTTCTATTACATAATTGACTCCCAGACACAAAAGCAGATTATAGAATATGTCAATCCATATGTGTACTTATTTTATTTGTTGCCACTAAACAGTTATTTTATTTAGTTATAAAGTACCAAACTTTATATTTGATATTATCTTTTATTTTAAGATTTTATTTACTTATTTGACACACAGAGAGAGATCACAAGTAGGCTGAGAGGCAGGCAAAGAGAGAGGGGGAAGCAGGCTCCCCGCTGAGCAGAGAGCCCAATGCTGGACCTCATCCCAGGACCCTGGGATCATGACCTGAGCTGAAGACAGAGGCTTAACCCACTAAGCCACCCAGGCATCCTTGATATTTTCAATGCAAGTTTAATTCCCACCATTATTTTGCTTAGGATAAGAAGGGGACTAGTGTTATCTATACTTCAGGATGAGTGGGAAAACATAAGCCTTTTGTACTTTCCCATTCCTAACTTTCTGATTGAATGATTGATTTTTAAAGATTTTATTTATTTATTTATTTATTAGAGAGAGAAAATGAGAGAGAGCACAAGATTAGGGAGGGGCAGAGGCAGACGGAGAAGCAGATTCTCCACTGAACAGGTAGCCCAACATGGGTCTCAATCCCAGGACCCTGGAATCATGACTTGAGCCGAAGGTGGATGCTTAACTTAACTGAGCCACCCAGGCGCCCTCTAACTTTCTGATTTAAAATGAAAATGGCTCATATAGATGAAGAAGAGAGTGCTAGCCAAAATAAAAGAATATTAAGAGGGAGATATATGTGAAAAATTTCCCTAAATATCATGTATTATTATATATATGTATGTATATGTATATATATATATATATATGACCATCCTTCCAGGGGGTCACTTAGTGTACATCTGTGTTAGTAAGGAAGCTATTACTATGCATATCTACTCATCATGTAATGGGCATTAACTTCATTGTCACAAACCAGATGTAGTTGGTTCTCCACATCTAAAAAAAAATGGGGGGTGAAGAAAAGAGAGAAGAGGGAAAGGGATGGAGTGGAAGGCAAGGGAGGAGAGGAGAGGAAAGGAAAAAGTCAACATCAAAACATGGATTCAGTTTTATTCCTTCATCTCCATGTTCCTTTGGTGATAGCATGTTGTTTTCTCCTTTTTACATATGTTTAAGGTATTTAGAGACAAATAAAATGTCATTTAAAGAAAATGTAAGAAATGTGTTTTAAGAAGATCATTTCTATTTCTTAGCATCAGTAATACCAATGAGGTGGTGCTCCAGGGAATGCAGAAGAGGATTTTGAGCACTTGGAGGGAAATTTTCAATATCCCATCATGAGAAGTTTTGTGTACACAGATCTCTTTTAGTGTTCCAAATTATGTGAGGAGTTATAAATGAGTAAAAGGTCAAATAGATTTAGGAAACTCTGAGTTCATTAAAAGTAAACACGTTTCTTTTCATTCAAAACTTCTCAGAGCTTTAAATAAATTTGAGCATGGATGATAATGCAGCAGGATAGAAAATGTAGGGCCGCCAATGAGCAATATTGTGTAAGGGAAGTTTGGGAATGATAAGGGCAGGCTTTAAATTCCAGATCTGTAGTATAGCATATTACCTTGGATAAAAGTTTTAATTTCTTTAAATCTATTGCCTAATTGATAACATTTAAAAATTATATCTACTAGGGAGTTGCAAATCCTAACATGTTAGAAAAAATATATATATAATTACCAGATAATGTCCATAATCTTTAAATCTTTTACATGCATCACTAAACTTAACACTAGCAAAAAAATTCTATGAGATAGGTATTATTGTTTTTACCCTGTAAAATCTTTAGGAAGATAAACAAACTTTTTTTTTCTTTTTTTTCTTTTAGCCTTTGGTATATCCTAGTGCCTGGAAGTGTGTATGATAAGTCAGAATTCAGTACTTTTTTTTTTTTTTTAATGAAGTGAATGAATAAAAAAACAAAAAAACAAACAAACAAAAAAAAAACAACCTGAAAAATTTATGCAGTTTGATTCCAGAGCCATGATAGCATGTTGTGGATATCAACACAAAAAACAATTATTTTATTTTTGGCTTTAGTGTTTTTTTGACAAGTATCAGCCTTTGAAATTAGAAATTTTATACAACAAATTTTATACAACAACAATAATGTGTTTTATTTTTTCTGCTTCTGTTAAATTATTAATCTATTTCATTTATTTAATAAGAAATTAATAATGTATGAGACACTGAGCCAAAACTAAAACCTTTGTACAAAAATGAAAAATAGGGGCATCTGGGTGGCTCAGTGGGTTAAAGCCTCTGCCTTCGGCTCAGGTCATGATTCCAGAGTCTTGGGATCGAGCCCCGCATTGGGCTCTCTGCTCAGCGGGGAGCCTGCTTCCTCCTCTCTCTCTGCCTGACTCTCTGCCTATTTGTGATCTCTCTCTCTGTCAAATAAATAAATAAAATCTTTAAAAACAGCTCTAGTAAAATGGTCAAGATCAATATGTAAATAATTACTAATGAACACAGGGCAAGTGTTCATATATATATATGAACATATATATACGTATATATGGTATATATATGTGTGTGCGTGTGTGTGTGTGCATGTATATATATATATATATATATGGTTTACTTGGGGCCTCGGCATTCCACTGGGAACTGGTAAGATAAGAACAGCTAAATATTTTGAAGTGTTTAACACATGATGAATAGAAAGCTTTCAGAAAAGGAAAACAGGTAATTGAAAGATCAAAATCAGCAAGTTCCAAAAGAGGGGCTTGATCATCTCTGAAACTATCTATATGCAGAGCACAGAAAGAAAATAGAAAGTTACTTGGGCTTACAATTAATGCCCATCTATGAAGTCCATGGCATATAAGGAGACCTCAAAAATGTTGTTTTAGTAAGTAAATAAATATTGTAAAGAATTATTTTTAAGGAACTGGAGGCAGAAGAGATTTAGGGTGGAAAAATTATTTTTTCAATATTTACTTTACATTTTCTTTTGAGGGGAGGAATGTTATTTCTTTCTCAATGTCCATTTTCAATTACTAGTTCTAGAACTATTAGAAAGATTAATCCTAAATTGACCAAATTTCATATAAAATGGTATATAATACAAATATTTCTTTTCTAAAAAAAAAATTGACTCAATGATTCCTGTGGTAATAAAACTTGAATTGATAGATATAATTTCTATCAAAACATATTAATTTGAAAAATGTCACTGTACATTTAAAAACATCTGTCTAAGGAGCAATTTGGAAAATAAGCATGAATTAAAGAAAAGGCACATTGGTAAGGACCTCAGGCAAAATTGAGGAATCATATCAGAGATCAAAGGAAAGGTAGACTCGCTAGAATTGCAGATTGCCATAGCTGCCTTTTTTTTTTTATTTTTCACCTGTGATTGTCACTTTATAGCCAAGACTAATATATCATAGTACTGAATTTTTCACAGAAATATTCTGTAGTCAAAATAATCTTAAAATCATCACATGCTACAGAAATTTCAGTATCAAGGTAAATTTATTTCCCAGTCATTCAAAAGCTTAAGGTAGGGTGGGTGTGCCTGCCTGAGAGACTAGCTCAGAGGCTCTAAGGGCCTCCTAGGGTCACTTTGATCACCCTGAGTTTACAAGTGAAGGAGTTTCTTTCCTCGGCCTTTCAGGAATAGTCAACTAATTTTTCTTCAACATCCAAATGTAGAATATGTCCCAGGAGAAGATTCATATTTACTAAACTTATAAAATGGATTTATACAACTCAATTGAGAACTTTACTTAGTTATATCCAGGAATTATTGTAATAGATTTCAGACTACTGAAATTATATATAATTACATGGAAACAAAATAAGGTCATGATAGAGACTCTTGGGAGTAATTTTAGAAGTTAACTGAATTTTTGTAGTAGATTACAATGATAACCCATTCCTTTTTTTTTTTTTAAAGTTTATTTATTTATTTTAGAATGTGAGAGAGAGAGAGAGAATGAACAGGAGGGACAGAGGGAGAAGGAGGGAGAATATCAAGCAGACTCTGCACTGAGCAGGGAAACCAATTCAGGGCTCAGTCTCATGAACCTGAGATCATGACCTGAGCTGAAACCAAGTTGGATGTTTCAATGACTGCACCAGCTGGGCACCCCAATAACCCATTTCTTTATCCTTACCTTTAGCCATGACCTTTGTCATACTATGTTGTAGTTTCTCACAGTAAAGGAGTAGCGTTTCTTTCCCTAAGCAGTGTGTTTGTCGTACCGCCTCCACTTTGTCTTAGATAAGCGAAAAGGTAAAAATAATGGTATGCTAGTTCCAAGTGCAGGCTTCAAGAATCATCCAAGGAGTTTGCATTTGTGTTCTTGTGCCTCCAACTACATCATGACAATAGGGTGGAGCTAGCCTGCTAGAAGATGAATGATGTGTAAAGCAGAGGCTGAAGCCAACCTAGATTAACCAGCAGATCACTATCTTAAGACATGTGAGCAAATCTAACCAGGAGTCCAGTAAATATCTAATTGACTTCATACACAAAAGCCATAAAATAGTGTATGCCATTGAGCAGCACAATTACGTCAACAGTTAACTGATACAATACTAAACAGAATTGGATTAAGCTATCCTAAAGACACCACCCACGAGAGATAGGTTTTTGAGCACATGTTTTTACATTAGTCTCAATACTCCAGTTGCCCTGCCCCTACATTTGGACTATATTAACCAAGACATCTTCACACAGAACAATATTCATGGATATATACCAATGGAATTTGTTTCTTAGGCATTGGTATTAACAGATTTGTTATATATGTTTGTCATTTATGACATGTTTATGTTATTAGACATTATACATGCTATTAGAGATCTAATTCTTTAGAGAAAATAAATAGCACATACATATACAAATATGTCTGTATGTGTGAAATACACTAGTATTCTCACCATTCCTAAAGATGCCATGTATTTTCAGAATATGTCTCTTTCACTTGTGCTCATTTTTTCCTCTAATTTGCATGACTTTATACCCATTTTTTGCCCTTTGAAGTCTTTCTTACATGTCCACTCATTTTAGATTGAACTCACCAATTGAGTGTTAACAGTTACATAATTGTGAATTGTATATTTAACAATTTCCCTTCTACGTTCTTAGCTCATTAATGGAATGATTAGATCTTATTTTTTCTTCATTCTCCTTTTGATCTCTTCCTTGCCTCTCCTGTTCCCCAGCAGTAAGAATAAACCTATACACATAGTAAATATATAGGAAGCATTTGCTAACTTTAATTTATTTTGAAAGTTAATTTAGTGTATACTTCAGGAATTTATGCCATGGGTTTTATTGTTTCCAATCAGTGAAAGTTTATCATGTTGTTGGTTTGAAGTTAATGATAACCACTACATTCACTCCTGTATTAATTTCCTAGGACTGATATTACACAATTCTGGAAGCCAGAGGACTAAAATCAAGGTGTCAGAAGAGCCATGCTCCCTCTGAAACTCTGGGTAAAATCTGTCCTTGCCTCTTCCTAGCTCTGGGCCATGGCAACCAATTCTTGGCATTCCTTGGCTTCCAGCTGCATCTATCTAATCTCTGTCTACCACAGGGTAGGACTTCAATGTATCATTTTGGAAGATACAAATGCATCCGTGACAACCCCAAGTCCCAGGTGATGCTTTGCCCAGCCTAACTAACACCCAGAATTATTAAGGACAAAGCTTGACCAGCCAATAAAATTCTAGAAAGTATTTTTCCCCCACAGGCTATGGTAACCCCAACCCAGCAAAGCAATGATAATATTCACAAACTTGAAAAACATTAATCCTTATATGAGAAGGAGGCCATACTAAACATGGGGATTTGTGCATATAGCAATGCAAACCACCAACAATGTCTTAGGAATGGTCTGACAAACAGCCATATAGCAGTTTTTTGATAAAAAATGAGCTACTAATTGCCTAGGGTTGTCCATATGGAGCTGTCAATCAATTCTTACAGATAAAAGACTCTCTAAGTACATAAATGGACTTCGATAACTAATCTTGGCAATCATACAGACAACTAATTTGTATACAAATATAGCTTAATACATTAAAGATAACCTAATACTCATTTTATGAACCATCAGTTCATAAATTTGATTCATGAACATAATTTATGCAGAAGATTAGAAAATAATACCTCATCATCAATTCAAAAGCACATAATTTCAATAGTAATCTCTAGATATTGTTGGCAAAATAATCAGTGACTACTGGAATTAAATGAGTACCCTGAATGCCTTAGCTCTAAGTAATATATCATTTAAGATATATGATGTATGAGATTGTCTCACCATTACCAAACTTAAATAAACACATTTTGGTATACTTTAATATTGAATTAGAATAGATTTATGCAATTATTTTATACAAAATTTTATACAAATATATTTTGTATTTTATACAAAAATTAAAGGAACAAGGCAGTGTTATATTATCACAGTAGTGTTACTACAGTGATATAAATGTGTTTATCTTTCACATCACCAAATTTTTATTTCAAAATAATGTGTTATAATGAGGTCCAATTTTTATTTTTTTATTTTTATTTTTATTTTTTTTTTCTAAAGATTTTATTTATTTATTTGACAGAGAGAGATATCACAAGTAGGCGGAGAGGCAGGCAGAGAGAGAGAGAGGAGGAAGCAGGCTCCCAGCTGAGCAGAGAGCCTGATGCGGGGCTCTATCCCAGGACCCTGGGATCATGACCTGAGCCGAAGGCAGAGGCTTTAACCCACTGAGCCATCCAGGCGCCCCTTTATTTTTTTTTTTAAATATTTCATTTATTTATTTGACAGAGAGAGAGAGATCACAAGTAGGCAGAGACAGGCAGAGAGAGAGGAGGAAGCAGGCTCCCCGCCAAGCAGAGAGCCCGATGCGGAGCTCGATCCCAGGACCCTGAGATCATGACCTGAGCCGAAGGCAGAGGCTTAACCCACTGAGCCACCCAGGCGCCCCGAGGTCCAATTTTTAAATGACTTAACTGAAGTCTCAAAATATTGGCATTTGTTTGATACAAATAAAACCCATTTCACTCAATTATCAAGTTATGGAAAATGCTAAGACATCAAGGTTCCTTTTGAAGGCAATCAACAGATTGACTTATGTGAGTTTAAGGGAAAAAAATTATCAATTACATAATTTTCAACTCTTACTGGTCAATTTCAGAGGTTTCTCAGAGGATTAATAGCACAGTTACTGGATATGATTACAATGAATTTTTCATGGTGAAAATGCCAAATATGAAAGGCAAATTTGAACATAAAACCTGAGTTTCACTTATAGAAGTATTTTAATACCTAATTATTACCATAATTATTTACTGTGTATATGTATGTATTATTATAAGTATTATTTGTATGTAGTTATAAAAATGAAGAATAAAAATCCTATATAGCTATAGTACTGTGTTATAATGATAATAAAAAATGTATTTAATGAATTTTTTAAATACATTTCCCACATTTCCTGACACAGAGCTCCTAAAGCTTCTGGAATTTCCTGCATGACAGGGTGAAAGGAGACACTCTTGGTTATCCATAATATGCCCCTTTCGACTATATCTGAGTTTATGCTAGCAAGGTGACTCTCAGATGTCAAAAAGACCCAGAAATGATTAAAGGATTGGAATTTTCAGGCCCAACCCCAATCTCTAAGGAAGAGAGAGGGTCTTGAGGTTTAATCACCAATGGCCAATGATTTCATCAGTCATGCCTACCCAATGAAGCCTCCATTAAACTCCTAAATAATGGGGTTGAAGAGCTGAACTGGTGAATACATTGAGGTTTTGACATTGAGTTACGTACCCTTCCCCATACCTTGATCTATGTAGCTCTTTGATGTGGCCAAAAGAGGTCTTGAGAAATCTTGACTTTCAGCCAACTTACACAGAAGTGTGGGTAACCTGGGGGCATAGTACCTGTAATTAGAGTCTGATGTAGTGGACAGTTTTGTGGGATTGAGCCCTTACTCTATAAGGTCTGCACTAACTGAGTGGTTAGTGTCTGCATTGCTTAATGTGAGGGGGAAAATAGTGAGTGGTAAAAAAAAAAAAAAAGATAGAAGTTCTTTTCTTTAACAGCTATTCAGCAAGCCATCATAGTAAATAATAAATAAATAAATAAATAGGCAGGTTTTCAATTTGAAACTTTGTAAATGTTCTTTTCCCTTTAATTTACCATTCAAAATTGGCTTATATTGAAGCTGAAACTGCTATAGAAACGTAAAGACGGATGGAAATTAAGACAGACACACGAATGCTTCAGCGAGGCTTGACCAGAAAAACAGCTAGATTTTTTCTTCCTCATTTGTGAAGCCTCACCATCCCTCTCACTTGTTTTTCTGTAGAAAAATCCTTTGTTCCCGAGACTCCATATCCATACGAGGTAAGGAGACTCTGAGAATGCTGTCCCGCCCTTGTCAGGAGACTGCCTTGAAGATCTGACAAACAGGTACTGGATTCTTATTGAAACTACCCAGATCCTGTATTTTCCTATAAAATCCTTCAGCCTTTTGCCCCAGTGGATTTGCAGTTTTGAAGGCATTAGCCTGCTACAGCTTCCTTTGAATGGCAAAGTAATATAAACTATCATTCCTCTTTATCCCCAAACTCTGTCTTCGTGTTTTATTTTCGTTCTGGAGCATAGAGGTTGGTTTTTGACAACAAAATGAAAATACCATCTGTCTCATAGATAGACATTCTAATACCTTGACATATAAGGTGGACTTAAGAGACGTCCAATCACTTTTGTCTATAATTACTTTTAAAAAAACTACCTGATCTCTTATGACATAATGAAACATTTAAAAATATACTATTTTAGTTGGATAAATACTGGTGGGTTTAAAGTTACCTATTCAGAATTGTTTACCATAATGATTTGTTAACTTCATTTTTTTTTCAGAACTTTGCATCTGTAACTATGTGACTATTGCAAGGTTCTTATATTTTATTTTATTTATTTATTTGACAGAGAGATACAGGGAGAGAGCGAACACAGAAGAAGGAGTGGGAGAGGGAGAAGCAGGATCCCTGCAGAGGAGGGAGCCCCATGTGGGGCTCAATCCCAGGACTCGGGGATCATGACCTGAGCCAAAGGCAGACACTTAAGGATTGAGCCACCCAGGAGCCCAAGACTCTGATATTTTAAATGTGAAAGTTGTTAGTTATCCAAGGTCATACACAAATTCTTCCATCTCTTACTATGGATGACATTTTCTGCATGAACAGGAATTTATAGGTGTTGATTTATACATCACAAATACACTTCATTTACATCCAACTCTAATTTAACCAAACATTTTAACATTATAATATACCTAAGGCTAACTCAATTCATAGGTGGTGTGGATGATGGCTTAACCATGTTGTTACAGTATTTTTGTTCCCTTAGTGCCTGCAGTTCTTGGTCATGCTGCTTGGAAGAATGAGGAGGCAGATCTGACCAAGAGTGGTAGGCAGTAAAGCAAAGCTTATTGAGCGATAATACAAAGCTCCCAGAGAGGGAGGGGACCTGAGAGAGGGTTACCGTTTTGATATTCAAATATAGGGGTTTTTATTCACTCTTTGGAGGAACCATCTTAAGCATCCTGAGATTGGGAATTTGTGGATTGGCTGTTAAAATGCCAGTCAAGGCTTTGGTCCTATACTTGTCTACCAGGCGGGTTATTGTTCACATGTTGATGGTTTTTTGGACAGATATCTGGAGATTGACTGCCTCAACTTGTGATCCTAACCAGGGTTTTCTGGTTAATTGTTTTGTTTCAGGATGTTTGGGGAAAGTCACTTCTGCAGAGGCTGCTAAACAGGATGCTACCATGGTCTTGTGTAAACTATAAACAGAATGCTGGTGTGGTTTTTTCTTAGCTGACCGGACTCCTTGTTTCCTTGCTGGGGACCCTGGTCCTGACTACTTACATGTCCAGTTAACCTCTAACAATGTGATTTATTGGCGATAGTAAACTGGTCTTAAAAACAAAGCAAAACAGAAAACCCCAAACAAACAAAAGACAGAAAACTCTTCCACTGTCTCCAGGACAGGAAACTATATCATTCAATGAGTAAATCAGTATTTTTAAGATTTCTAATGTGAAAATATTATTAGTTTGGGAAACTGCAGGGGAACGTAAACATACAAAATGTTCCCATTGTTATTATCATTGCAATCTAATCATGGAGACAGAAATACTAAACATAAAATTGAGAAATTATATGGCAACACACAATTAAATCCTAAAGTAGACTAAAGTTAGCTTTGTTTTATAAAGGAATTGTCTTCAATAGGTCTGTTAAAATGTAGAAATTTAGGGCGCTTGGGTGGCTCAGTGGGTTAAGCCTCTGCCTTTGGCTCAGGTCATGATCTCAGGGTCCTGGGATCGAGTCCCATATCGGGCTTTCTGCTGAGCAGGGAGCCTGTTTCCCCCCTTCTCTCTCTCTGCCTGCCTCTCTGCCTTCTCGTGATCTCTCTGTGTCAAATAAATAAATAAAATCTAAAAAAAGTAAAAATTTATAGAATTCTCAGCTAAGTAGCTAAATAGTTGTCAGTGATGTTGCTTTAACACTTCTGAAGTTATTAAAACAAGCAAACATGTAAATATTTAAAATCTGTTTTGTCTTTGCTTAGGAGGAATAATTTCTGTAAACCTGAGTAAGAATAAGGACATGCATCCAAGACAGATTCTATCTGTCCAATAACAATTTAAATAATTGGAGTAGTTTGAGCATATAAGTTTGCATTCAATTAAAAAAAAAAAAAAACGTTCTGGAGAAATGTCCTACTGAGTCTCAGTGATGAACTATGCTGTGATGTTTGAAAATAGAGCTTGTGATAAAAGTCTCCTAGCTAAATGCAACACATGGAGAAATCAAAGAGATAAGACACTTTGTTTCAAGTACTGAAGGAAAGTTAAAGGGGCAGGCCCAAACAGTTCAGCAACACACATATGTTAATATATTCCAGTCCTTAAAGGCCCCAGAAAGTTGTTTACATGTCAAATGAAAAGCTCCCACCCAGTACAGAGTCAGCTGCTGTATCTAGGAATAGAAAATTGCTGATATACTGGCAACACCACCATTTGAAAGATAAGGGTAAATAGTTTCTACATTCCTCATGTTGGCATTTCTGCAAAATGGTAAGGGTAACAAAGCTTGCTTTCATATTCACTACATTATGATAACACCTTAGGTATACTTTAAAATGAGGATGCAACCTATCATTTTGTCATACCTAATTTGCATTCAATTTCCTATAGTAATGTTGTTAATTTCCACAATAAAAGTACCTTTGCTCCTGGTGTACTGGAATTAGGTATTTAAGGTTACAAGATAATGTTTAACTAATTACATAAAATCTCAATAGATTAAGAGCTGAAATGAAGATAAGTAGTGATGCCTTTAAAATTATTTATTTAAAAAAGGACACAAAGAAAAACCTCCTCCCAACCCCCAGCCTCTATCCCTCACTGTATCCCCCCACTTTTTTTTTAAGATTTTTATTTATTTATTTGACAGAAAGATAGCACAAGTAGACAAAGACAGAGGAAGAGGCAGGCTCTCCACTGAGCTGGGAACCCAATGTGGGACTCAATACCAGGACCCTGGGTTCACAATCAGAGCCAAAGTCAGCCACTTAACCTACTGAGCCACCCAGGCACCCTCTCTCTGGCTCCCTTAGCCTTGACACTCTATGTCTCCCACTCACCTTTCCTTATCCAAAGCTTGAATAAATAAAAGCTGCACACTTAAACTGCAGAAAAAGGAATTTAGAATAACTAAAACTAAAAGAAGACATTCTTGGCAGTAATGGTAGCAAGTAATAAAATAGATGGCTATTTGAGGTTGTGTCATTTGTTCTCCTTCAGAGGAATAGGGGTAAGTACTGACATTCCTATTTCCCTTTTTAAGATTTAGAGATAATACTGATGAGAAACGGGGGGAGGAGAACAATCTTCTTGAGGTCCTTTTGTTTCCCTAATTTTTAAAATTAATTGTAAAATATGGGCATGATTATGATTAGATTAATTAGCCAGGCATATTTGAAGTGGGGTAAAATAAAGTGAATTCTTTATTATATTCTTATAAATGTTTATGACTCTATGTAATTTGAAATCACTCTACTGGTAAAGGTTACCATAACTCTGCCCAAAAAAGAAATACATAAAATAGGTATACCACCTGGGTGGCTCAGTTGGTTGAACATCTGTCTTCATCTCAGGTCATGATTCCAGGGTCCTGGAAGCAAGTTCCGCTTCAGACTCCTTGCTCATCGAGGGTCTGCTTCTCCTTCAGTCTGCTGGTCCCCCTGCTTATGCGCTCTCTCTCTCTCTCTGACAAATAAATAAATAAAATCTTTAAAAAATACATGAAATAAGAAGGCTACATAAAATAACCGACCTTAATACTAATGATTAATACATAGATATAAAAAGGGCACCTATAGATAGGATCTTGTACCTTCCACTAAAAAGGGAATTTACTTTACAAGGCTTTCTTCATTATATTCACTGTGTGTCCATTTTTTTAATGTAATTCACAGTTGGTATATGTGCTTGCTAGAGATAACGAAGTCACTCAAGAAATAACTGTTCAAAAAAAATGAAGTAATGCCATATTTACAACAAATTCTAGGGGAATTTATTATTGACTGTCTCCCCAAACCAAATTCGGGCAAATAAAATACTTCCTTTAATCAAGCATATAATTAGTATATGACAGCCCCAAAATACCATATACCAGATAGTTTCTCCAACTAGTGTAATTTTTGTCAACTCACATATGCAGAAGGAACAGAAAAGAGTGACTCAAGTATGTGGTTAGAAGGAACAAGAGACTTCTTGACAGAGAACAGAAACAACATCCTGAAGAGTTCAGTATAACTGCTCTTGAAACAGAAAGAACCAAGGGTAATCAATGCCTTTATTTGATATATAGTACCTTCTCCCACAATGTATAGGCTTTTCTCATCTATTTTCTTCATCAGTGATATAACTTACACTGTCCATATCACACATAGGAAAAGTGCATTATTGGATAAATCATTTGCATAATCACTGGAGAGCTGCAGTATGGCCGTCAGTGATAAAGAGCAAACACCTTCAGTGGTTATTAGAACCAGATATGATTTGTGTTGACATACTCGGAAAAGAAAATATAAAAGTTTAGCTTTTCAATTCTATAGTAATATGCCCTAATATTCTGAAGCTATGGAACACTATATATTTTCTGGAAATATTTTGTCATATAATATCCAACAAGTACATGTATTTATGTTGAGCTTTTGTGTGTCATGAATTTAACATTTGCTTATGAACTTTAGTAGTTATCTGTAGATTCTTGGGATTTTTTTTAGGTATACCATGATGTGGCTACAAATGATGGTTTAATTATTCCTTTCCATTTTTTATACATTTTGCTATTATTGTCATTGGTGTTAATATTATTTTACAGTATTGCATTGGGCTAGGTTTCTCTGTAAAAAGCTGCAAGGAAGTGGTGATAGCATGCATTCTTTCAGAAAAAACTATTTCAATATTTTACCATCATGTGTAGGGTACCTTGATATGGTCTATAGATATTTTTTATAGAAAAAATGCTTTTAAAGGAAATTTCCATTGGATTTCCAATTTGATAAGAAATGTGTGGTTCTTTCAACATGACTTGCCATTGAATTGCATTCACTGCTTTCTCATATGTTGAGATGAACATATGCTTTTATATTTCCTCATTTTTTAAGCTGGTGAATTACATTGTTGCGTCAATCTAGTATTTCTGGAATAAACCCACTACTTTGTAATATATTTTTATTTTTATATACTGTTTAAATGCATTTTCAAATATTTTAAGTAGAATTTCTTCATCTATGTTCATGAGTGAGATGGTTCTGCATATATGACTATATAACTAATTAGATATTATTTTTCTTCATAGTTTTGGTAAATGTGTCTACACATTATTTAGGTTTATAAGCCATTCTTATTTTTCCTTTCATCAAGATTCTAAATTTCCTTTCGTATCGATGTTTAATTACCAACTAGCATTTACTTTCTTTTTCCTTCCTTCCAAATGGGATTTATTTCACTATTTTTTACTAATTATTTTTATTAACATATAATGTGTTATTTGCCCCAGGGGTACAGTCTGTGAATCACCAGGCTAACACATTTTACAGCACTCACCATATCACATACCCTCCCCAATATCCAAATCTCAACCACCCTCTCCATACCCCCTCCAACCAGCAACGCTGTTTGTTTTGTGAGATTAAGAGTCTCTTATGGTTTGTCTCCCTCCCAATCCCATCTTGTTTCATATTTTCCTTCCTTACCATCCCAAGCCCCCCAAGTTGCCTCTCAAATTCCTCATATCAGGGAGATCATATGATAATTGTCTTTCTCTTATTAACTTATTTCACTTAGCATAATACCCTCTAGCTCCATTCACATCGTTGCGAATGGCAAGATTTCATTTATTTTGATGGCTGCATAGTATTCCATTATATATATATATATATATATATATATCACATCTTCTTTACTCATTCACCTGTTGATGGGCATCTAGGTTCTTTCCATAGTTTGGCTATTGTGGATATTGCTGCTATAAACATTCGGGTGCACATGCCCCTTCAGATCACTACATTTGTATCTTTAGGGTAAATACCTAGAAGAGTGATTGCTGGGTCATAGGGTAGCTCTATTTTCAACTTTTTGAGGAACCACCATGCTGTTTTCCAGAGTGGCTATACCAGCTTGTATTCCCACCAACAGTGTAGGAGGGTTTCCCTTTCTCCACATCCTTGCCAACATCTGTCATTTCCCGACTTGTTAATTTTCACCATTCTAACTGGTGTGAGGTGGTATCTCATTGTGCTCTTGATTTGTATTTCCCTGATGCTGAGGGATGTTGAACAGTTTTCATGTGTCTGTTGGCTATCTGGATGTCTTCTTTGCAGAAATGTCTGTTCATGTCCTCTGCCCATTTCTTGTCTGGATTATTTGTTCTTTGGGTGTTGAATTTGATAAGTTCTTTATAGATTTTGGATACCAGCCCTTTATCTGATATGTCATTTGTGAAGTATCTTCTCCTATTCTGTCAGTTATCTTTTGGTTTTGTTGACTGCTTTGCTGTGCAAAAGCTTTTAATCTTGATGAAGTCCCAATAGTTCATTTTTGCCCTTGTTTCCCTTGCCTTTGGTGATGTTTCTAGGAAGAAGTTGCTATGGCTGAGGTTGAAGAAATTGCTGCCTGTTCTCCTCAAAGATTTTGATGGATTCCTGTCTCACATTGAGGTCCTTCATCCATTTTGAGTCTGTTTTTGTGTGTGGTGTAAGGAAGTGATCCTGTTTCATTCTTCTGCATGTGACTGTCCAATTTTCCCAACATCATTTGTTGAAAAGATTGCCTTTTTTCTTTGGACATTCTTCCCTGTTTGCCGAAGAATAGTTAACCATAGAGTTGAAAGTCCATTTCTGGGGTCTCTATTCTGTTCCATTGATATATGTGTATGTTTTGTGCCAGTACCAAACTGTCTTGATGATGACAGCTTTATAATAGAAGATTGGAATTGTGATGCCACCAACTTTGGCTTTCTTTTTCAACATTCCTCTGGCTATTCAGGGTCTTTTCTGGTTCCACATAAATTTTAAGATTATTTGTTCCATTCCTTTGGGGAAAAAAAATTGAAGGTAAAAAAAAATGATGATATTTTGAAAGGGATTGCATTAAATGTGTAGGTTGCTTTAGGTAGCATAGACATTTTCACAATATTTGTTCTTCCAATCCATAAGCATGGAACATTTTCCCATTTCTTTGTGTCTTCCTCAATTTCTTTCATAAGTACTTTATAGTTTACTAAGTATAAATTCTTTTCCTCTTTGGTTAGATTTATTCCTAGGTATCTTATGGTTTGGGGTACAATTGTAAATGAAATCAACTCCTTAATTTTTCTTTCTTCTGTCTTGCTGTTGGTGTATAGAAATGCAACTGATTTGTGTGCACTGATTTTATATCCTGACACTTCACTGAATTTCTGTATGAGTTATAGCAGTCTTGGAATGGAGTCTTTTGGGTTTTCCACATAAAGTATCATATCATCAGCAAAGAGTGAGAGTTTGACTTCTTCTTTGGTGAATCAGATGCCTTTTATTTCTTTTTGTTGTCTGATTGCTGAGGCTAGGACTTCTAGTACTGTGTTGAATAGCAGTGGTGATAGTGGACATCCCTGCCGTGTTCCTGACCTTAGGGGAAAAGTTCTCAGTTTTTCTCCATTAAGAATGATATTCACTGTGGGTTTTTCATAGATGGCTTTGATGATATTGAGGTTTGTACCCTCCATCCCTAAAGCCAACACCAAAGAAATACAAACAATTATAAGAATATGTTATGAGCACAATACACCAGCAATTTGACAATCTGGAAGAAATGGATGCATTCTTAGAGACATATAAACTATCAAAACTGTACCAGGAATAAATAGAAAACCTGAACAGACCCATAACCAATAAGAAGATTGAAGCAGTCATCAAAAATCTCCCAAAAAACAAGAGCCCAGGGCCAGACAGCTTCCCAGGGTAATTCTACCAAACATCTAAAGCAGAATTAATACCTATTCTCCTGAAATTGTTCCAAAAAATAGAAATGGAAGGAAAAGTTCCAAACTCATCTTACGAGGCCAGCATTACCTTGATCCCAAAACCAGACAAAGACCTCAGCAAAAAGAATTACAGACCAATATCCTTGTTGAACACAGATGTGAAAATTTTCACCAAAATACTAGCTAATAGGATCCAGCAGTACATTAAGAGGATTATTCACACCACCAAGTGGGATTTATTCCTGGGCTGCAAGGTTGGTTCAACATCCATAGATCAATCAATGTGACACAATACATTAATAAAAGAAAGAACAAGAACCATATGATACTCTCAACAGATGATGGGAAAGCATTTGACAAAGTACAGCATTCTTTCTTGATCAAAACTGTTCGCTGTTATTTTTAAAGGGTTTACTTACTGCATATAAACTTCTAGGTTGTCAATTTTTTAGCACTTTGAAAATATAATTTTCTTCTCTTCTATTCTTCATTGCTTGTTGTCATTGTTTAGACCTTCCAGTATATCATGTTGCTCACTTCAAGGTAATGGTCTTTTTCATCAAATGGCTTATAAAATTGTTATTGACTTTTAGTAGTGATATCATGATGTGCCTAGATATGGCCTTCTTTTACTTTTCCTCTTTGGCATTTATCAGATTTCTTCAATCTATAACTTGGAGCTTTTCATTATTTTTATAAAAAATATCAACCTTAATCTCTTCAGGTATAACTTCTCTCCCCTGCTTCTGGCAATCTCTCTCTCTCTCTCTCTCTCTCTCTCTCTCTCTATATATATATATATATATACACACACACACACATATATATATAAAATTTTTCAATATAGCTCATATGTCTTTTAATATCTTTTATTGAAATATGCCTTTTTGTCTCTCTTTATTTCAGTCTGTGTATTTTCTTCTGACGCACCTCTCAGTCCATCAAAGATTTCCTCTTTTCATTTTTAGTGTCAAAAATAGTTTCTGGGTTCTATATTATAGCTTATTTTATTTTTTAGTATTAGACTCACCCTTTTGTTCTTTTTATAGTTTCTAGTTCTCTAGAAAATTCTACAATCTTATCTTTTACTTCATTGATTGTTAACTATAATTATTCTAATGTTCTTGGCTGATAAATCCCTTATCTAGATTCCTGTGAGTCTGTTTATTTTGATCATTTTATCTCTTGCTTTTTTTTTGCTCAGGTTTTGTCTTCTATGCCTGATGTTTTTTTTTTTAAATATTGTATTTATTCATTTGAATAAATGAATGAAAAACACACACATGCAGAGAGTACAAGCAGAGGGAGAGGCAGAGGGAGAGAGGGAAGCAGGCTCCCCACTGAGCAGGGACCCAGATGGAGGGCTAGATCTCAGGACCTGGAGATCATGACCTGAGCCAAAGGCAGTCACTTAACCATCTGAATCAGCCACGCACCCCAATGCCTGATGATTTTGATTAAATTCTAGAAACTGCATATAAACAACCTTGGAGGTAAATTGAGGTTCTGGATAAAGTGAACTTACTTCCCAAAATTGAAAACTAATAATAATAAATCTAATGAAAGAATAGAGTGCTTTCTTTAAATTCAGATAGACAGTGGAACAAGTATGAATTTAATAGGTTAGGTTTTGATTATTTGAATCAGTGAAAACATGCCATTCAGGCTCTAATTCATCCTCTGAATTAAAATTGACTATTGATAGGAAAAGGATAAATGACATTATTATAGTATTCATTAAAAGAATATGTGAACTAGAATCATTTCAGTAAGTGATAACTATCAAATTATGAACAAGTTATAAAAATATGAACACTCAAAATAAGCCTATATGAAATTTATGAAAACAAAAAAAAGAAATGTAATAACATTTGAATTGATCATGCTTATTAAAATTAGTATTATAACTTAAAATACTAATTTTAATAAGCATGATCAATTCAAATGTTATTACATTTCTTTTTTAAATTTTTTTATTATAATATTATAAAATATTTTTATTATTATAATATTATAAAATATTACTATTTTAACACACAGAAGCTTCTAAATTTATCTTAATTAAAGCTGACTGTGTGTTTCTGTGCTTTGAAAATGAAAACAGAATATGGTTATAAAGGAATAGAATCCTCTCTTGAGATCAGTAATTCTCAGAAGCTTTGCTTATATCTCTCTTTTCTATTGGCAAGCCACAAATAAACTTCATGCAAAATGCCAATCATTTCTTTAGCTTCTATAAATAAATGAAATAAAGACATTTTACAATCTTATTTTTAGACTAAAGGCTACTAGTAGAAACCTAATTAATGAATTGTTTAAAGTAGCTACAATAATACTTATAAATTAAAACTAATACCTTACTTACAAATATTATAGCCAAAAAAATGTTAGCAATATCATAAATACCTAGCACACTCAAGAAAATGCAGGCACTTGTAATTCACTCAGTTTTCCAGAATGGTATTTATCAGTGCATGACTTGTATTTGCATCAGTTGGTCATCATGTTCAATTTTATATTCTAGCTTTCAATTATATTATAATAATGAGATTAGTTCATTCTGTAGTATATAATTATGGATAGTTATATACTATTATGAATAATTATATTAAAGAAACTTTAAAAATGTTTAGAGATGTTAATTAAGATAATATACCTTAAGAAACTTTAAAATATGTAAGTAATCTTAGTAAACATGGAATTTACTCTTCTCACACACCCCTAATAATCCTAATAATCCTACCACACACAGCCCATATGGGGAGATTATTATAGCTTTTTTTTTTTTTTAAGATTTTATTTATTTATTTGACAGAGATCACAAGTAGACAGAGAGGCAGGCAGAGAGAGAGAGAGGAGGAAGCAGGCTCCCTGCCGAGCAGAGAGCCTGATGTGGGGCTCGATCACAGGACCCTGGGATCATGACCTGAGCTGAAGGCAGAGGCTTTAACCCACTGAGCCACCCAGGTGCCCCTATTATAGCTTTTAACAAGTTGGTATATAGATTTTTAGATTTTTACCTTGTCACTAATATAGTTAGCCATGTATCCCAAAAAACAAAACAAAACAAAACTTCATTTCCCACTAAATACCATTCCATACACATTGCCCAGTTATTTGTCCATCTGATCTCTTTTTTATTTTTGTGCTTACAACTTGCTTAGTTGTAATGATTACCCAGAATATTTTACTTTCCTTGGCCTTATTTTTCACCAATAAATATATGGAGTGCTTACCTATAGTTACAGAGTCAATAAAAGGTCAAAGATCCTTCCATTTAAGTAGTTTGATAATTTGGGAAGTGAGATGGGCCAAAATATAAAAGTGTATGTGTGTGTGTGTGTGTGTGTGTGTGTGTGTGTGTGTGTGTGATGGTGAATTGTGTTAAATGAAAAATAAAGCAGGTAAGTCACATAACAGGAGAGGGAGTGCTGCACGTGAGACTGTAGTGGGAGAGGTAATTTTTTTATACTGTTAATTTATGATAAGGTGTACAGGGAAGGCATCATTTAAAATGTGAAATGTGAGCAAAGCTTGAACGATGTGAAAGAGAGTCATGTATCTGATGGAAGAAGAGAATTACCAGTGAAATTACAACTGAGCCAAGATCCTGAGTGCAAAAGTGCCAGGCACTTTTGACATAGAACAAGATTTCCACTATGTCCAAGCAGAGTCAAGATGTGGGGACAAGATGTGGGAAAGGACTCATTGCAGAGATACTGGCTTTTAGACTAAGAAAGTCTGAGAGCTGTAGAAAGGTTTTAAGTAGAAAACTGATATAATTTGATTTAAATTTTAACAGAATTCCTCTGACTGCCTATGGAGAAGAGGTTTTAGGTGAGCTAGGTCAGAAAGAGGAAAACAGAAGATGTTATAATAATACAGTTGGGAGAGCGGTGCTCGTTTGGACTTGGAGGTACTGAAACTCTGGAGAAGTAGTCAGATATGAGATACATGCTTTTGAAGCATGGCAGAATTTGCTATCCAAAATATTCCACTTTGATATAAGGATTATTTTCAGCTGAAGGCAATTGAGAAGCAGATATAGGAAAAGCTTTCTGCTCTTCCCCTATTTGCCTAAAAGCAGAATGTAAGTTTGCAGTGTGCCCCTCCTCTCTCTATTAGGAAGGACAAAACTGAATCTCCAGAGACAACTTTATAAAGATCATTATCAGCCCAAAGATGGCACCAGAGGAATCTCTATCACTAACTTTACTAACTAGCCTTTATCTACTATTAGTTTCCCCCAACACATTTACCTTCCTAGCATGCAGCCTTTGGAAGCCAAAAAGTACCTTCTTTTTCTTGTCGTTTCTTTATGAATGTATTTTTGGTGTATTAAAGATTCTTTATAAGCCTTACTTCTAAATTACCTCTTGCGTTACTCACCCCTGAATTTCTCCACTTAAATATGAGATACACATGTTAATAAACTTTTCTTTTTCTAATTTTTTTGTTTATTTGTTTGTTGGTTACAGAGCCCCTACTGATAACCTAAGATGGTAGAGGAAGCATTTTTTCTTCCCCACGCTTTTCAGGTAGGTAAATTATTATGGGATTGAATTTAGGGCATGGGGAAAAAGAGGACTTCAGCATTATTTTAAATTTTTGACCTCTAAACTGAAGATGAAAGATATCAATACCTGAGACGGGGGAAGAATGTTGCAGAAGCAGGTTGGTAGGGTGAGCAAGAAGATGATTTGGCATCCAATTAAAAATATCAAATAAGGGGTGCCTGGGTGGCTCAGTGGGTTAAAGCCTCTGCCTTCGGCTCAGGTCATGATCCCAGGGTCCTGGGATCGAGTCCATCATCCAGCTCTCTGCTCAGCGGGGAGTCTGCTCCCCCCCCCCTCTCTGCCTGACTCTGCCTACTTGTGATCTCTGTCTGTCAAATAAATAAATAAATAAAATCTTTAAAAAATATATATATCGAATAAGAAGTTGGTTACATAAGTCCAAGATTTCAAGGAAATATACTAGTTACAGGTACAATTTAGAAGTTCTTAGCATGGAATTCAAAACCATCTCTGCAACTGGACAAGATCACTGAAGAAATAAAAACAGAAATAGAAAGTGTTTGGGGAATATTATTTACAAAGATGTCCCCAATTCTTTACTCTCCTTCAATCCATGCCCTTTCTAATGTGACTTTATAGTGCCTTCCAACAGGAGGTGACATTCACACCCTTTTGATTTTAGGCCAGCCTTCTTTTTTTTAAAGATTTTATTTATTGGGGCGCCTGGGTGGCTCAGTGGGTTAAAGCCTCTGCCTTCAGCTCAGGTCATGATCCCAGGGTCCTGGGATCCAGCCCTGCATCAGGTTCTCTGCTCGTCAGGGAGCCTGCTTCCTCTTCTCTCTCCGCCTGCCTCTCTGCCTTCTTGTGATCTCTGCCTGTCAAATAAAATCTTAAAAAAAAAAAAAAAGATTTTATTTATTTATTTGACAGAGAGATCACAAGCAGGCAGAGAGGCGGGCAGAGAGAGGAGGAAGCAGGCTCCCTGCTGAGCAGAGAGAGGCCAACCTGGGGCTTGATCCCAGGGTCCCGGAATCATGACCTGAGCCGAAGGCAGAGGCTTAACCCACTGAGCCACCCAGGAGCCCCTAGGCCAGCCTTCTGACATGATTTGGCAAAAAGATTACAATGGAAGTATCAACCCAGCCCTCTAGACATCTTATGTACTTCTAGTTTCTCTTTTGAAAGATTGTCATTTTTATACGAATAAGCCCAGGATAGTCTGTCAGATGCTAAGAATAATAGTTCAATCATCTCTATTGTCCAGGCCAACAAGCCTACCAGCCTCCAGAAATATAATGGAGTCTATTCGGACCAATCACCCATCAAACAACAAAAGAGATGAATACCTATCTATAAATAAGCATTGAAAGCAACAGAACCTGTCCCAAAACCATTCAAAAGACATATGGAATCCTGAGCAATAACACACTCTTACTTATTTTAAACCATGACTTTTGGAGCAGCTCATTATTTCACAATAATTAAAAAAATCAAGGAAGGAATCCTGAGGGCACTCCAGTTAAGGGACTAGGGAGTGAAAAAGAATCAAACAAAGAAAACAAAGAGCGCAGCCAGCAGATTTGGAAAAAAATCCAGGAATTCATGATATCCTTCAACTTGAAAAAAAAGTATTTCAAAAGAAACAGTTATCAACTCTGTCAAGTACTGGTAAGTCAAGTAAGATTTGGGAGTTGACCATTCTATTTAGTAATGTAGAGATTATTGACCTAATTACAAAGATGCTTCCTTAACCATGTGGATAAGATGAGAACAAGTTGAATTTTGTGAAGGACCCTGAAAACTACTCTATGAATTTAATTATAAGTTGCAAAATTCTGAAATCCTAGGTAGTCTCATTTTGGCTGAATATGTATGTTTTCTAGTAAAACCGTGTATAATCTTTATGATATTAAACCTTTAAACATTTCTACGCTACATACATATAAAAATAAATTAAAAAATAAAATTCAAGCATTATCCTTGTTGTATAAACCATTACCTATGTGACTCACCTTGGACATGTCTTTCATTAAAACCAAAATGACAGTTAAAATGTGGGAGACATTTTTTTTTTTTAAACAGAGTATTTCTAAGGGCATAAAAGCATTCATTAGTTATGTTGACCTATTAGTTTCACAAAAAATAGAACTTCTATATATTAAAAATAATGTTCTGGGCCAATATAAATAGTATGTAGTGAAATTTGACACTAAAAGTAAATCATTGGTGTTTATTTATTAATAGGCTTTATTTCTCTGAAAGTGAGATTGGTGGATTATTAAGTAGTTTCTTTTTTGTTTCATTTTGTTTTATTATTTTTTTAGTGATATTCACTGAACCTCACATAAGATTAAGAAAGGGAATCCTACACCACAACTGGATCCATTTGTTGTTCTGGAAGCCATGTTTATCTCCTCTGTTTTCTGTGTTACCTCCCACTGGAGTAGAGAACATGATGCCCTGCGTCTCGCATTCAGTATATAACATACGTTTGAAGACATAATACTGAGGCACTCCTAGTAACCTTTGTGCATCCAGGCCCAACAGTGGTCAGAAAGAAATAATTACAGCCACTTCAAAGTGATTAAAAGCAGTTCCGTGCAGAGGGAAAGAATCATCCTAATTGTGCCCTGGGGAAGAACTGTTTCAGAGGAATACTTAAGATTGCTTTGAAAAAAAAGTAACTACTCTGGCCCTCTCAACAGGCTTCACTAAGTAGAAATGCATAAGCTCTCAGGGACTTGAGGGAGACAATAAACTGAATACCTAGTATAAGCATTGATTTCTTAATCTCATGAGGTAAACCCCTGCAGAACATGATGCAAACACAAACCATGTGATTTCAACTGAGTGACCCCATTGCATTAAAACTAAATTAGACGAATGTCGATAAGCCTCAAGAAATGAATGTCCTTCTAAAGAAAGCAAGAGTTTAATTTATAATTCAGCCTAAAGGTTTCTCTGCTAAAAATAATCAAATAGAATAGATCTAATGTTTTCTGTTTAATTTAAAATAGCACCAAACAAATGCAATAATTGACCAGTGGTGATTACATATTTTGAAAGCATACACTGGTATTTATTTTCTCAAAGCTTTAGGAAAACATAAAATTTGTCACCCTGTATTCTGGTGCCTGGAAGGAAAGGCACATTTCACTTACTGCCTAACAGTGAATTAAAAACCAGGGAGAAGCATTTGTGTAAATAGATTTTAAGATCTAAATTTCCATTATTAGTGATAGTTTCCATTCTTACCTAGATCTTTGTTTAAAATACATACTTACTTAAATGTTGTTTTGTTCCAAATTCAAGTACTAACAGGGATTGTACCTATTATTTAAGTGCAATAGCAAGAGTCAAACTGATTTAATTCAGGAATGCTCATTTGTGTAAATACCTTGAATCGATAATATTTTAAATGCTCTGTAAATTATATTTTTCTCAGTTTATTAAAATTAATTACAGATATGTTCATTGTACATCATTGCTGATATAAACTACTGTTGATTTTGAAAAAAATTAAAATATAAGTACTATTGTTGGGAACCTGGAAAATGTTATATGAGTCCTGTCTTTAAAAAGAAAAATTTCATATGTTGTAATTCTTTTGTTTTACATTTTACAAAGTAATAGTCTTAAAATAGAAATTGCTTCTAGCTAAATCTTATGATAAAAACATAATCATAAGTATTACAAATACAGACTTTAGGAAAATATTGAACCATAATTGTAAAGCAACATGTAAGGTTTTTTTTGTTTTTTCTTATTATTTTCATTGAATAGAGACAAATGAAAAGTATCACTGGAGAAGATTAAAACAAGTTACAAGAGGCTATGTATATATATGAATATTTAAATGAACAATTAAGACATGACTATTGTAATTTATAAATACCTATTTTGTGTTATCACTTAGCATAATTTTTTACTACTTTTCTAAAAGATTAAATAGTACTGCATGTTTTAGTATATATATAAAAAATCCTGTGTTTTATGGAATTATAAAACACAAGAACAGAATATTTGTTTTCTGCATTTTCTATTGACTATGCAAGATCTTTTATTTAAGTTTATGTCTCAGCAAGTGCTAACAGAATAATACTATGGGAAATGGAATATGGGGCTTTTTTTTTTCCCTCAATATTTTTCCTTGTTGTTAAGCAGTATTGGTAGACTACCATATGGTATAAAATAAAGATTTCATTTCAGTGTGCTACAATATGTTGTATTAAAACCATAAAGAAAGAAAACTTTGATATAAAGGTCATAAAATTGCTGGAATCTCCCATACTGAAAAAGAAGTCGTTACTGCCTAAGTCATCTCTTCAAGATAATAATATACACTTCAATATGTGTGCTAAGTAAAATAGATTTAAAATATTTTCAAAAGATGCCTTCTTTATGCAAAAAATAACAATAATAAACCAAGTAGTGTGGCAAACTAAATACTTAAGTCTCAAAAGAGAAATATTTAAAAGCTTGGATCCATTCACACATTCAGGAGAATTTATTGATTACCTACAATACAGTAACAACCAGGCAGAAAGATGTACAAACTCACAATCAGTTCTCCAGGGGCTTATAATCTACTAATGGTGGCTGTAGACATATAATCAAATAACCATAAAAATGCAGTATGTTCTATTTTTAGTAGACATTTGAAAATGATGTTCTGTGGGCCTGGAGAAGAAAGCAGTTAACTCTGCATAATAATTCAAGGAAGACTTCCCAGAGGAACCATCATTTCAGCTAAAAGTTTTGTTTCCATTATTCAAACCTCCCAAAGTGCTAAATCTGTATGTCCAAAAGTTTAATAATAATAATAAAAAGAGTAATTTCACAGTTTCTACTCCTATGTCCCCACAAAACAGTTCTACATAGCAACCAGAGTGATCTTTTGGAAACGTCATTCAAAATAAGCCATTCCTTTTCCTAAAAAGTTTCTAGTCACATTTCATCTCTTTCCACTCTTCTCTTCAGTTAGTTTCTTCTTTAGATAGTAATCTTGTGAGAAAAGACTTTCCTGATCACCTTGTGAAAAATTGCATCTCTTAACCTACTGTGGTATAACAAAAGAAAGAAAGAAAGAAATATTTGGTTTCTGTCCCAGTTCTTGGCCCACAGCTCCTAAAACCCTCGGAAGCTCCAGATTGATAGGAGTATCACAGGCATGAGATTTTGGTGAAAACCCCTACATAGGCTGGAGGGCTGGTCCCCAGAAAGATTAAGTCATGATTAGAGGGTTGGAACTTTAAGCTTCAACCCAACGTCCTGAGAAGTTGGAGAGAACAGAGATTGAGTTCAATACCAATCACTAGTGATTTAATCAAGCATGCCTACATAATGAGACCTCCATATAAACCCCTAAGTATCAAGGTTCAGAGAGTTTCTGTGTTGGTGAACACATCGAGTGTGCTAGGTGGGTGGTGTGCCCACAGAGAGCTTGGAAGTGCTGGGCAACTTGCTGCCATCCAAACTTTGCCCTCCATTTGGCTGTCCTGAGTTGTATTCTTTATAAGCCAGTGATGTAAGTGAAGTTTTTTCTTTTTTTCTGAGTTCTGTAAATTATGCTAGCAAATTACTGAACCCCTGATGTATAGTCAGTTGGTCAAAAATACAGGTGACCTATGGCTTATGACTGTCATCTCATGTAGGGGCAGTCTTGTGGGACCCAGCCCTCAGTCTGTGAGATCTGCACTAACTCAGGATAGCTAGCGTCAGAATTTATTAAACTGTTGGACAGCTAGTTAGAGTCAGAGAATCAAAGACCTATGTATTATACATTCTTTTTATATCTGTTCTCTCTATAGCACTATACCTAAAATTATAGTAAAATACTTTGTCTCCCACAGGAACAGAATGACAAGTGACATTTCTGTTTTGTTCACTTCGCAAATATTGGCCATGCAAAAAAGTTTATAAATTAATATAAAAGTAAATCTGGGACTGGATTACCATACTGATATTTCTTTTATCACTGGTCAGATGGATTATAATTAATATATCAAAAAACAAGCATATGTTTATAAGACTGCATGAATCTTATGAAGACATATTATCAAATGAAGGAAGATAAATGAAATATTTTGTAAATCAATTAACAGAGAACCAAAAATGACACAGAAATCAAACTAGAAGAGTAAAAGATCTTTGAATTACATTATATGTTCCCAAAAACCTGTTCTTTTCATTATTAGTCTTACAAAGTTCATTCCTTGCCTGGAAATAAAAACGATGTGGCTTTCCCCCTTGTTTGCTTATAAGCTGTAAGATCCAAGTATCCCAGCAGGTTTTAGTTGCAAATACTAAAAAAGTAAATTCCCCCATATGGTTTTTGAATTATCCATATGAGGGTAATCAAACAAACCAGCTAGGGAAATCAAAGGGATCAGCTGGAGACTTCCTTTTGCTACAACTAAAGAGACCAGTTCAAACAGTATGCTTCCGTAAAATGTCATTTTGCAAAACTGGTTTTGTCCTCCTGAAAATTATCCTCATCCTTTATGAAATGGTGTACATTTAAAAGTATTAAGACAATTTGCTCTATGTATAAGGTGTATTTAAATGTGTTAACTGAAGCATTTGCAAAATATCTCTCCAGTACCATTTTTGTTCTTTACCAAATTGCTTCTACAGTAGACCAAAGCCTAACAGTAGCAAACTTTGATTTAAATTCTTAATTTCCTTAGTGAATTCTTTTGTGTTGTTCTGACCAACTACAGACTTTTAACAGAAAATATCCAACTTAAGTAACCAAATCTAAGACTATAGTATTTTCATGTATATTTCGTGCACCTTTTTCCAGGCAGATAATTTATAAAATCTTTAGTTAAAAATAGTATATTGCAGGAGAAGAAAAATCATTTTCTTTCTACTCTTCTAGGTTTCATGGCTGAGACTCCCCTGTAATAAAAGATAGACTAACAAGAGAAAAACAATCAGGATTCGTTATATGTATTCCTCACACATTCAGTATAGGAAAACTGAGTAAAACTCTCTGAATAATGTGGAAGATACTATTTTGAAAAATTTTCTGGGGTGCAAAAGATATATTAGACAAACTGTGCTTCTGAATTGCTCAAATGAACCACTTTAGGTCTAAATACACTGTGCATATGGAGAATTGTTAGAAACTGTATGATCACTTCTTCATATATTGTGATACAATATTGACACATAGCACTAAAGACAAAATAAGCTAGTTAAGATCTCATATCCTGTAAGAAACTCAGTCTAGTAAGAAACTGAAGTTTGACAATGGAAAACACGGACAAATAAGTGGCTCAATAGGACCTCAACAATGTTCCCTGGTATTGATAATTCCAGGACCTGTCATAATTTGACAAAAGCCAATGAAATCTAGTAAGAAACATATTTTTGTGGAAGGTTGCCATTTAGTTTTAGCTCTGTATACGGTCATATTGAGTTTTTAGAGCACTATATATCTACTTGCAAATCTTGTGAGTTGTGTGCTTAAAAGAAACTCATTGAATTAAATGACTCAATTTAAATTTCCATGTGGATGTACTAGAAAAAGTTAACTGTGAAATGAGAAAAATATAAACTAAGAGTTAAGTTAAAAAAATTGTCAACATTGGGGCACCTGGGTGGCTCAGTGGGTTAAAGCCTCTGCCTTCAGCTCGGGTCATGATCTCAGGGTCCTGGGATCAAGCCCCACATCAGGCTCTCTGCTCCGCAGGGAGCCTGCTTCCTCCCCTCTCTGTCTGCCTCTATGCCTACTTGTGATATCTCTCTCTCTCTCTCTGTCAAATAAATAAAATCTTTAAAAAAAAAAATTGTCAACATATAATCAATGTATTTTCTACTGGCTATGCTATAGTAACTATGTTCCATGTTTTCCTTTTGCCTTGTTGTGGTTCTTATTATTTTATACAATGTGTATGTGTGTGTGTGTGTTTTTTAAGTGAAGCACTGTCTGTTTATCCCAACTTGATAATATGTGTAATAATATACTATTTCACTCTTTTTTCCCTAGTGAGTTTCCAGCTGAACTTCACTCAAAACTTTATGATAGCTGCCGTATATCCTGTACTTTCCTGCTCTACACAGTATTATATTTAATAGTACTAACATGTCTTGCAGTTTTGTGGCATAAAAAAATACTTACACAGTATGTAAGCTATTTCCCTTTCATTATGTTGTTTTTAGTATAACTTTAAAAATAAACATTTAAATTTTGCCATTAAAAACTATCAGGGAGGTTATCTTAATCGAACATAAAATTTTCAGGTTTCAGTTGAAATAAGAAATTTTATTTGACAGCTCTATAGAATATCTCATCAATTTAGTAAAGTGATAATAACAATTATTTCATAACTGTTCCTCTGATTACTTATGACCACATAGAAAACATCTAAAATTTTCTATCATAAAACCACCATTTTAGTATGCTTATGAATTCTGTGGGTCTGGAATTTATATAAGGAACCAAAGAAATACCTGTTTTCTCTCCATTATATTGGGAGCCTCAGCTGGGAGTGCATGAAATCTGAAGCGATCTGGAGTCTGCTTCATTCACATGTTTAGTGGCCAGGCTAGAAAAACACAAAGATGCAGCTCAACAAGAATCTCAACAAGAGTATCTGTACAAGACTTTGCCATATGGCTTGGACTGCTCATGGGATTTCACCATATAGATAGTAAAATATTTTACATGACAGCTGAGGGACTACAGCATGAATGTTACCACCATTAAATGGGGGTTGCATAGTCTCTTATGACATAGCCTCCCAAGTCACATGGTAAACTTCTGTCATATCCTATTGCTTGACACTTACATGTGTTGGGTTGGCAGCTCCAGGAATGAAGGAGGAACAATAAAAATGGCTGCCGGGTTGTCATCTTCCAGGCCACCCTCTTCCTTTACCCATGATTTTCCCAATAAAAGGACATATGCTGAGGACACATCACTGTAAGTAAACCGATACCTATGCAGGAAACAGGAACATCAGGACTCCCCCTATCCTCCAATCACCAAATTACCTTATATGGCTTGAACCTATGCCCTGTCTAAACCGAAATAAAAGACCCACTTGACCCCTCCCGGGTGCGACTTCCCCAACTCTCCTCTCTGGAGTTGCGGAACCTCACCCAAGGGCGCCTTTAATAAACCTTGCCTTGCGCCGATCTCGCCTGGTTTCGTGTGTATCTTGCCTCTAAAACCTTACATTTGGTGCTGAAACCAGGGAGGAGATAGAGCCCCCACCCTGGTGAGGAGGCTCTTTCCTCTACCTACTCGGACCTGGACCTGCCTCTCCGAACGCCACTTCCAAAGCTATGGTAGTTTTTCCTGATTCTGCATCTCTCCAGAAAGCCCTGTCCTAATCATGGCCATGTCAGGGCGGACCCTGCTGGTCACCAGGTGACCTCTGTGACTCCGGTAATTGGGAGACATCCTGGTTTTGTGGCAGTCGACATTGTCCCTCCACAACCCATTGTTGGATGAGGGGATGCCTTCCTCCAACCCTCGGATTGGCTGGCAAGGAAACGTGGGGACCTCCCAATCCAAATTCGACCCCAAAACACCCCTAGGGTGTCTATTGGCTGAACTTAAGACCCTGGAACTGGACCAGGACCTGCAAAAGCGACATCTCATACATTACTGTACTGTCGCTTGGCCACAATACCGATTAGACAATCAATCCCAATGGCCTCTGGAAGGCACTTTTGATTACCAAATTCTCACAGACCTAGATAACGTCGTCAGACACCAAGGCAGATGGGCCAAGGTCCCTTATGTTCAGGCTTTCTGAACCGGTGCCCTCGTGTACCCCTCCTCCTCCCCACTCCTATCCCAACTCCTGAAAAAGTTATCAGCAGTAAATGTGAAACTTCAATCAGAGTTTACTGAAGGTCAAATAAGCTCATGTTATTTGCTAAAATCTGTTAGCAAAGAGATGACTAAACTGATGGATAACTATCTGTCTCAAAGTTTTAAGGGTAATTGCTAAGATGGCTTTCAAAGTCTATGATAACCTGAAATTTTAAAGTTTTGCTTGGATAACAAATAAAATTAAATTTGTTGGACATCTAGGTCTTTTCCAAATAGGATAAGAGAGTCATGGAGTCAGGGAGAGTCATGGGTAAAGGAAGAGGGCGGCCTGGAAGATGATGGCCCAGCAGCCATTTTTATTGCTCTTCCTGGATTCCTGGAGCCACGAACCCAATATGCTCATCCATACACAAAGGCAGGAGACAGACACTGCCTTTCAATGATTGAAGTGTCAAAATATTTAAAACCAATTTAAAAAGTGTACAATTTCTGGGGCTCCTGGGTGGCTCAGTGAGTTATAGCCTCTCCCTTTGGCTCAGGTCATGATCCCAGGGCCCTGGGATCTAACCTTGCATTGGGCTCTCTGCTCAGCAGGGACCCTGCTTCCCCTCCTCTCCCTCTGCCTGCCTCTCTGCCTACTTGTGATCTCTGTCAGTCAAATAAATGAATAAAATCTTTTTTTTTTTTAATGCACAATTTCTAGGGGCACCTGGGTGGCTCAGATCACAATCCCAGGGTCCTGGGATCAAGCCCCGCATCAGGCTCCCTGCTCAGCAGGAAGCCTCCATCTCCATCTCCCACTCTTCCTGCTTGTGTTCCCTCTCTCACTGTGTCTCTCTCTATCAAATAAATAAAAGCTTTTATTTTTTTAAATAAAAATAAAAATGCACAATTTGTAAATAGAATTGTCTTAGATATTAATATCACATGCTTTGGAAAATTATCAAAATCGGTAGAATATTTTAAATTGATATGGAATCTCAAATTATAGAATGCAAACTCCCATATTGACACATGTGAAAGCTAAGGACATGTGAAGAAAAATTACTCAGATTTGGGGTAACTATCTGTGACTGGAGAAAGAACCATCCAAAAACATTAAAGGATAAATAAATGGCACGCAGAGCCAGAAACTCTGCCTGTTCTCACCCACCAAGTTGTAACACCTCATAATTCAAGGAGGATTAGGCAGGGAACATAGAAGAGTCTTGTTTCAGCAACAGGGAACAATTAACCCCATATTAAACACTGTCATTGTCTTGCCTAACATATCTTTAAAAGCAAGACCTGAAATGGCCAAACTGTTTCCAAGTAGCTTAATTGCATCTCAGAACAAAGCTTCAGAATATAGGAATGCAAAATATCCAGCACAAACAAGGCAAATATATAATCACTAGGACCCAATGAAAAAAATCACCAGACACTTGAAGATATAGGAAAATATTATCCATAATGAGGAGGAAAGTTGACCAGTTAAAACTGAGCCATAACTGACACAGGTATTAGAATTTTCAGGCATGGGTATTAAAACAGATGTTAGACTGCATTTCATGTGTTCAAAACTTAAGTAGAGCCATGTTAAGATGTCAAAAGAGATGCAAATTGAAATTCTTGCCATGAAAACTATAATAGCTGAAGTAAAAAATACACTGCATGGGACTAAAGACAAATTAAATATTGCAGGAGGAAAAAGAAGAGTAAGTTTGAAACAAAAGCAAGGGGCAGTATCTGTTATTGATTATTAATTAAGTTTGTCTCTCTTGTGAAATTACAGATGTTTACGGGACCACAAGAAGAAATGGAGAAATTAGTCTCATTCCTGAAACATCAAATGGATGTCAGCTACAAACATAAGGAAAATCTCCATTACAAACACACACACACACACACACACACACACACTATGCATACATATTGTGTTAAGCCACATTGTAGTTTGAGTTCCAAAGGTTACCAGCTCCTTATCATTGCAACATTATTCATAATATTCTTAGAAATTGTTGACACTCTCCTAGAAACTTCATCTGAAGTTATGCAATTTACTCTGCAAATTTCACAGAGAAAAATTTGTTCATGCAATACATTTTACTTTTTCTTTTAAATATTTTATTTATTTATTTGACAGAGATGCAGCGAGAGAGAGAACACAAGCAGGGGGAGAGGGAGCAGCAGGCTCCCTGCAGAGCAGGGAGTCTGATGTGAGACTCCATACTAGGACCCTGGGATCATGACCCAAGCCAGAGACAGACACTTAATGAGTGAGCCACTCAGGTGCCCCAATACATTTTACTTTAAACATATGATTTTGGATAATGTTTCTGCTATAACTTAACAGCTATCAAAACCTATTTTAGTTATAATGCATATTAGTAAAAGAAAAGTTTCACTTTGTATAATTCTGTGTAGTTTCAAAATTGTTACTAACTAGAAATAAAGGCAGATGTATGACACTATGCTTAAAGTGTACAAAAATAGAGCACACAATACTGACATCGAATTGTCATCTTGCCTAGTCTTTTTTAATCACCTGAAATGCATTTTTTTGATTTGAGAAAGAATAGGTAGTGCTTATACATGTAAAAATAAACAACAAAGGATTTCATACTAATAGCCATGTATATAAAACCAAAATCTTGAAAATTGAAAAGTTAGGAACCAGCAATAATGTTCACTAAAATTTAGTTTATTTGTTCAAATGTTTAAAGAGTGAAGTTATGTATTAGGTGATGTTTTCTAGGAAGCAATAAAGGGGAAAATCATCTTTGTACCTAAATAGTTCTTAAACAATTGAAACTAATTACAATACAATGCATATATGCACAGCATCCTATAATGGGAGGAAGAATTCAAGAATAGAGTTCAGAGACAAAATAACAGATTAACTTCAGTTTAATGAAGGAGTAGTCCATGAAGGTTTATAAAACATTAAAGCATAAACAACTTAGCTAAGAGGTCTGAAATGTGATCGTATTGTGTTGAGGAATAGAAAATTGGTTAGTAAAGTTAAAGCTATGGATAAAAAAGCAGTGGAAGTTAAGTATAGCTCATAGTGGACAGTTGTGGTCACCTCTAGTCTAAAGAAAAATGTAGACCTTTCCTTTGTAACCCATAATTCTGCTCTCCATGTATATCATTTAATTTTGTTGCCACATCTATATTTTGAGCAAATTCTATCTATATTGTGACCCACTAAAATCCATAGGTCATGCTGGGCTAAACGTGATTTATTTCCGCAATGCCTTAGACTCCCAGTGAAGGAGTGAATCTGCAAAATACTTCATATTTCCCAGTTTAGTGAAATTCTATGAACATACATATCATATATCTTAATATTAAGGAACAAAATAAACAACAAAATAAGTGTCCATATTTAATAAATGGATATGCTATACATTGTTTAATTACAAAATATTATAAATCATGAAAAAGAAAATTTCATGTAAGATTTTCTATTTCTCATCTTAAGTATCTGGACATTCTAAACAAGCAGAAATATATCTATTAAGTCTATCTATAAAATCAGTTTTCATCCTGATTTCATCTTTTTTTTTAAAGATTTTCTTTATTTATTTGTCAGAGAGAGAGAAAGAGATCACACACAAACAGGGGGAGAAGCAGGCAGAGAGAGAAGCAGTCTCCCTGCTGAGCAAGGAGCCCAATGCAGGACTCAATTCCAGGACCCTGGGATCATGACCTGAACCAAGGGCAGCCGCTTAACTGTCTGAGCCACCCAGGCATCCCCTGATTTCATCTTTGAATGCATGTTCATCTGTCATCAGTACGTCGGGTTTTCAACCAGACCTAATTTTAGATAAAGATCGTATTATGGGACGCCTGGGTGGCTCAGTTGGTTAAGCAGCTGCCTTTGGCTCAGGTCATGATCCCAGCGTCCTGGGATCGAGTCCCACATCGGGCTCCTTGCTCATCGGGGAGCCTGCTTCTCCCTCTGCCTCTGCCTGCCATTCTGTCTGCCTGTGCTTGCTCTCTCTCCCTCTCTCTCTCTCTGACAAATAAATAAATAAAATCTTTAAAAAAAAATCGTATTATATGAGCTATAAATAATTGCATTATAACAAAAGTTGACATAGGAACAGTTGTCTGACAGAGAGATAGTATCAATTTTAACCTGAAAGAGTATATTTACATATTGGGAAGAAATACATTATGCACAAAGATTAGTTAACCTTGCAGACATGGATGTACAGGTACTGAAAAAAGTTCTTACCACCCACACAAATACAAATACTATCCATCATAAGTGAGCATAAATCAATAGAATTTGATTATCTCAATCCCTCCTTCTGAAATGAAAGTGTCCTAGTCTGATGTCATAAAAGTCATAAAATATTCACTCATCTAACTCCTCCTGATTCAATGCTCATAAATAATATTCTAATTTTAAAATAATTCTCATGCAGGTCTATATAAAGATAAATATGTGTGTGTGTGTATGCGTGTGTGTGTGTGTGAGGAAAGAGAGAGAGAAAGAGATAGGATTGGTCATGTATGTGACTATTAGTGTTCTGGTCCGCTGTACAGTGTTACTTACCTTGCTATAATAGTACACTGGGATTCTGATGGTATTTAGTAAAAGATATGCTTAATATGCCTTTTCCCCGAGAAAGAGCTCATTCTTCTGTCTGTGCATAAAATAAGTTCTCAGGCATACATACAAAGCACCCTCCAATCTTGGTAGGTACATCATAATAATATTAAACTCTAATTCTCTTGGGAAATAACCGCCTACCTTTCTTTGGCAACAAAACTTCTAGTCATATGCCTGTTGAAATTTAAAAGTCTATAGCACTTAATATGTTACCTAATTTAGTGTTTCCCTACCACTTTGCCCACCAGTTTGGAAGTTTACCTTCCCTTTCATAATCCTCTTACTGATCACTTGTAGCTGCCCATCATTAGTTCATGGTTATCTCATCCAATATAATTAAATGTAACACAGTCCTTTTAATTAGTAGGGGTTTTTTTTGGTAACTTCTTAATAAAAGGGTTTTTATATTCCATTTTTTATTCTCATAGAATTATTTGTTTGTAAAGAAAAGGATAGGTTTTTCTTGGTTATTTGACTGGGTTATATCCTTGCTACCTTCTCTAGTTTTTAACTAATGGAATGTAATGGCATTCTTAACAATTGGAGGGACAGACCATAGGAGAAAGTAATCAGGTTTTATGTAAGAATTTAGATTTGCAATTATAAAAAATTAGCAGTGCCAGTAAAGGCAATACACTGCCATCAACATTCCTTATTATTTTGTCCTCCTCTAATTTTTGCATAGATGTTCACAGATATGTGTACAAAGCAATTCATGTTAATCTTGTTTGCAATAGCAAATAGAAAGAAAGAAAGCAGTCAAATCAAGATGCTATGACCATGGAATAAAATATTACTATCTATTAAAACAAGTCAAATGTACCTAAAAGAGAAAGATATGAGCATAAGAGAGGTGTTTAAAAATCACATTGTTAAATAATGTATTTAAAATAAATAACAGAAGGATCTTGGTCTATCCATATATGTTTTACTAGAAACAATTATAAAAAAAAAGAATTATGATCATGCCTGTTTATTTATTGTATTCATCTACACAATGATACCATTGTTAATAAGAACCCCATATCTTCATTATAAAATTTAATTCAAAATGTCCTACACTGTCCATTGAGGCTTCTCTTGTGCTTATAAAAATTATGATTTCTTCAATCTTAATCAAATACTAATTAAATGAAGAATGTTTTGTTTGACCAGTATCATGAAGAAAAGAACAATATTATGAATGTCTTTAGAGAGTTTGCCACAATAGATACCACTTCCTGTTGCTATTTACATAGACCGAGCCTTTTCTGTCAGAGAAATCACTTCATACATTATCTAGAAAAATGAGAGGACGGAGTCACTATGCTTCTGAAATACCTCTTTATTAAAATATTTTATTTATTTATTTATTTATTTGACAGAGACATAGCAAGAGAGGGAACACAAGCAGGGGGAGTGAAAGAGGGAGAAGCAGGCTTCCTGCTGAGCTGGGAGCCCTGGGGTTGATCTAGATTCCAGGACCCCAGGATCACGACTGGGGCCAAAGGCAGAAGTTTAATGACTGAGGCACCCAGGCACCACTCTGAAATATTTCTATCTATCATTATTAAATGATATTTATTTTGAGGTTGGATTAATAAAATAAAGTTTAAAATTGTAGACGGTCTTAGAAGATTCAAGCTCTATTGTCACTGAAGTGTACTAAAATAAACATCAACTTCCAAAAAGTTGAGTTTTTTTCCACTAATAATGAAAATCAGCATAAAATAATGTTCTCATTGTTAGAATTCAAGGTCAAATAGCAACTGTCCTGAAATTTTATGTCTTCTATATAGTGTTGAAGGCATTAACCTCCTAACATAAACTCTTTCTTTCCTTTAATTACTTCTTTTCAACATTCCATAAAGTTTCATGGAAGATACACTGATATCAATTATTAAAGTTCATATAATTGCATTCAATATTTCATTATAATTATAATAAGCTCAACATTTTTTAAATTTGAAAGCTATAAATGGAAAGTTTAATTACTAAGATATTTAAAATTGGACACATTGCTTCATCATCTCCCACCATAATTATTAAATTTATCCAAATATTTATGCTATAATGCATCTATTTGCCTTAGCCCATAAAATTTAATTTTAAAATTTTTAAATAATATTATATATTTTAAATGATTGTGTAAGTATTCTTGAATCTGAAAAGAAACTAAAATTAAATATTAAAAATAGTTTTATGGTAATTTTAACGGATGGAGTTGTTTTCAGGGCAATACCATAGGTGCTCAAACAATGCTATACCTAAGATTATTTTCATAAAAAACTATTTCCAAAAGTAAAACCAACCTTTTAAAAAATATTTTATTTATTTACTTGATAGAAAGAGAGAGACTACAAGCAGGGAGAGATGCAGAAGGCAAGGGAGAAGCAGACACTTTACAAAACAGGGAGCCCAATGTGGGGCTCTCCCTTTGCCCCTCCCCTGCTTATGCTCTCTCTCTCATGAATAAATAAAATCTTAAAAAAAAAAAAAAGCTGAAAGAGGTAATTTATTTTGCTTTTTTATAGATTTACTTTTTTAAAGATTTATTTACTTTAGAAAGAGAAAGAGCCCACAAAAGCACACACAAGTGAGGGGAGGAACAGAGGGAGAAGGAGAGAAAATCTCAAGCAAACTCTTTGCTGAGCACAGAGCCCAAAGCAAGGTTCCTTCCTGAGATCATGATTTGAGTCAAAATCAAGAGCTGAACACTCAACTGACTGAGCCACCCAGGCAATCCTATTTCTGCTTTTTAAAAAGTTCTTAAAAACAGACTTAATGAGCTATAAGAGCTGTATCGATTATACAATTTAAATATGATAAATTTTACATATTTAAATAATATAATTTGATAATTTTGACATATCACCAAAATCGAGCTGATAAACATATTCATTACTCCCAACAGATTAGTCCTGTCCCAGTGTAATCCTTCTACACTGGTTATGATTTCCCCATAGTTCTAAGGAAAATTCTAGTCCACTCCCTGTCATTATAAATTTGTTTGCATTTCCTAGAATTTCATATAAATGGAATCATTTAGTATGCAGTCTTTCACTATCTGGCTTCTTTCACTCAGCATGGTGATTTTGGGATTCACCCATTTTGTGTATCAGTAGTTCATTCTTGCTATTTCTGTGTAGTGTTTCATTGTATCAGTATACTAAAACGTATCCATCACTTGTGAGGAACTTTGGTGTTATTTCTGGTTTTGGAGTTTTAAATATAAAGTTGCCATGAACATTCATGTTCAAGTCTTTGTATAGAGGTATGGTTTCATGTTTTTGGTAAATACCAAGGAAAGAAAAGGCAGAAACATATGGTTTGTTTACAGCTAATTTTTAAAGAAAATGCCAAAATATTCTCCAAAATAGTTATACCATTTCACATTTTTGACAAAAGTAAGTTCCAATAAATGTGCAAAAGAGCTAAACTCACAAGTAGTCAGAGAATGACTGTTTGATAATGACATACCACTTACAGGATAATGACATATCACTTAATTCTCATCAGAAAGGCAAAAGTTAAAATAAGCTATAACATCTATTACTGTCAGAGAATGAAGGAGAAGGGAATACTCTCACTTAAGGCTGTGGGTAATGCAATGTGTTATAGTTACTTTGATGTAATCTGGCAATATGAAATTAAGAATATTAAGATTTAATACATTTAATTAAGAAATTAAAAACATTTACCCAGAAAAAACAATTTAGTGTGCAAGGACACATATACAATGATATTTACAATATCAGTGTTTATAGCACAGAACAAGGATATATAATCATGGGAAAATAAATCAGAGTATATCCATGCCATGGAAAACCATGTAGCCACGTAAAGAATCACTGATAGATATACCAGTTTACTCTGATCAATTTCCATTTTGTAAAAGAAAGTTGAGATGTACAAATATAGGTAATGGGATATCATGTTTGTAAAGTAAAAAGAAAAAAATAAGCCATAAAATTCAGAATAATAAGTGAACATAGAATAATAGCATAAATATCAATTATAGTATAAATGTTTCTATATCTACATGAGCTTAAAAATATTACATAATTTCTGAACAGACCCAGAACCAGTAAGGAGATTGAAACAGTCATCAAAAATCTCCAAACAAACAAAAGCCCAGGGCCAGACAGCTTCCCGGGGGAATTCTACCAAACATTTAAAGAAGAACTAATTCCTATTCTCCTGAAACTGTTCCAAAAAATAGAAATGGAAGGAAAACTTCCAAACTCATTTTATGAGGCCAGCATCACCTTGATCCCAAAACCAGACAAGGATCCCATCAAAAAAGAGAACTACAGACCAATATCCTTGATGAACACAGATGCAAAAATTCTCGCCAAAATACTAGCCAATAGGATTCAACAGTACATTAAAAGGATTATTCAGCACGACCAAGTGGGATTTATTCCAGGGCTGCAAGGTTGGTTCAACATCCGCAAATCAATCAATGTGATACAACACATTAATAAAAGAAAGAACAAGAACCATATGATACTCTCCATAGATGCTGAAAAAGCATTTGACAAAGTACAGCATCCCTTCCTGATCAAAACTCTTCAAAGTGTAGGGATAGAGGGCACATACCTCAATATTATCAAAGCCATCTATGAAAAACCCACCGCAAATATCATTCTCAATGGAGAAAAACTGAAAGCTTTTCCACTAAGGTCAGGAACACGGCAGGGATGTCCGTTATCACCACTGCTATTCAACATAGTACTAGAAGTCCTAGCCTCAGCAATCAGACAGCAAAAGGAAATTAAAGGCATCCAAATCGGCAAAGAAGAAGTCAAACTATCACTCTTCGCAGATGATATGATACTATATGTGGGAAACCCAAAAGACTCCACTCCAAAACTGCTAGAACTTGTACAGGAATTCAGTAAAGTGTCAGGATATAAAATCAATGCACAGAAATCAGTTGCATTTCTCTACACCAACAACAAGACAGAAGAAAGAGAAATTAAGGAGTCAATCCCATTTACAATTGCACCCAAAACTATAAGATACCTAGGAATAAACCTAACCAAAGAGGCTAAGAATCTATACTCAGAAAACTATAAAGTACTCATGAAAGAAATTGAGGAAGACACAAAGAAATGGAAAAATGTTCCATGCTCCTGGATTGGAAGAATAAATATTGTGAAAATGTCTATGCTACCTAAAGCAATCTACACATTTAATGCAATTCCTATCAAAGTACCATCCATTTTTTTCAAAGAAATGGAACAAATAATCCTAAAATTTATATGGAACCAGAAAAGACCTCGAATAGCCAAAGGAATATTGAAAAAGAAAGCTCAAGTTGGTGGCATCACAATTCCGGACTTCAAGCTCTATTACAAAGCTGTCATCATCAAGACAGCATGGTACTGGCACAAAAACAGACACATAGATCAATGGAACAGAATAGAGAGCCCAGAAATAGACCCTCAACTCTATGGTCAACTAATCTTCGACAAAGCAGGAAAGAATGTCCAATGGAAAAAAGACAGGCTCTTCAATAAATGGTGTTGGGAAAATTGGACAGCCACATGCAGAAAAATGAAATTGGATCATTTCCTTACACCACACACGAAAATAGACTCAAAATGGATGAAGGATCTCAATGTGAGAAAGGAATCCATCAAAATCCTTGAGGAGAACACAGGCAGCAACCTCTTCGACCTCAGCCGCAGCAACATCTTCCTAGGAACATCGCCAAAGGCAAGGGAAGCAAGGGCAAAAATGAACTATTGTGATTTTATCAAGATCAAATGCTTTTGCACAGCAAAGGAAACAGTTAACAAAACCAAAAGACAACTGACAGAATGGGAGAAGATATTTGCAAACGACATATCAGATAAAGGGCTAGTGTCCAAAACCTATAAAGAACTTAGCAAACTCAACACCCAAAGAACAAATAATCCAATCAAGAAATGGGCAGAAGATATGAACAGACATTTCTGCAAAGAAGACATCCAGATGTCCAACAGACACATGAAAAAGTGCTCCATATCACTCGGCATCAGGGAAATACAAATCAAAACCACAATGAGATATCACCTCACACCAGTCAGAATGGCTAAAATTAACAAGTCAGGAAATGATAGATGCTGGCGAGGATGCGGAGAAAGGAGAACCCTCCTACACTGTTGGTGGGAATGCAAGCTGGTGCAACCACTCTGGAAAACAGCATGGAGGTTCCTCAAAATGTTGAAAATAGAACTACTGGGGCGCCTGGGTGGCTCAGTGGGTTAAGCCTCTGCCTTCGGCTCAGGTCATGATCTCGGGGTCCTGGGATCGAGCACCCCATCAGGCTCTCTGCTCAGCACTGAGCCTGCTTCCTCCTCTCTCTGCCTGCCTCTCTGCCTACTTGTGATCTCTCTCTCTCTGTCAAATAAATAAAATCTTTAAAAAAAAAAAAAAAGAAAATAGAACTACCCTATGACCCAGCAATTGCACTGCTGGTTATTTACCCTAAAGATACAAACGTAGTGATCAGAAGGGGCACGTGCACCCGAATGTTTATAGCAGCAATGTCTACAATAGCCAAACTACGGAAAGAACCTAGATGTCCATCAACAGACGAATGGATAAAGAAGATGTGGTATATATACACAATGGAATACTATGCAGCCATCAAAAGAAATGAAATCTTGCCATTTGCGACGACGTGGATGGAACTAGAGGGTATCATGCTTAGCGAAATAAGTCAATCGGAGAAAGACAACTATCATATGATCTCCCTGATATGAGGGAGAGGAGATGCAACATGGGGGGTTAAGGGGGTAGGAGAAGAGTAAATGAAACAAGATGGGATTGGGAGGGAGACAAACCATAAGTGACTCTTAATCTCACAAAACAAACTGAGGGTTGATGGGGGGAGGGGGGTTGGGGGGGTGGGGTTATGGACACTGGGGAGGGTATGTGCTATGGTGAGTGCTGTGAAGTGTGTAAACCTGGCAATTCACTGACCTGTACCCCTGGGATAAAAATATATTATATGTTTATAAAAAATAAAATTAAAAAAAATTATAAAAAAAATTACATAATTCTAAACACTGGATTGGTAATATTGGGAAATATAATGACCTAAAAAAGAAAGATACTGAACTTATATATATGTATCTTTATAAATTTATATAAAATTTTGTGTTCACTAGATGTCCATCCACAGATGACTGGATAAAGAAGATGTGGTGTATATATAGAATGGAATACTATGCAGCCATCAAAAGAAATGAAATCTTGCCATTTGCGACGATGTGGATGGAACTAGAGGGTATTATGCTTAGCGAAATAAGTCAATAGGAGAAAGACAACTATCATATGATCTCCCTGATATGAGGAAGTGGAGAGGCAACATGGGGGGTTTGGAGGGTAGGAAAAGAATAAATGAAACAAGATGGGATAGGGAGAGAGACAAACCATAAGAGACTCTTAATCTCACAAAACAAACTGAGGGTTGCTGGTGGGAGGGGGGTCAGGAGAGGGTGGTAGGGTTATGGACATTGGGGAGGGTATGTGCTATGGTGATTGCTGTGAAGTGTGTAAACCTGGCGATTCACAGACCTGTACCCCTGGGGCCAATAATACATTATATATTTATAAAAAATTAAAAAAAAATTGTGCTCATATTCATAAGACTTTCAAAGTAAAATAACTGAAGAATATCTTAACTCATCTCTGACTGGAGAGTTCTAGAAACCCATCATTTACCTTTCTGATATCATCCTGAACACTAAAGTATTCACAGAAATATCAGAGAAGCAGAAAAAAATACTGAACTGATTAAACTCAACCTTCTTCAATTAACTTTAAGAGCACTAGTTTTTTTTTTAATTTTTTTTTAATTTTAATTTTAATTTTGAATACAATTGCTAAACCATTTTCAAAAATTGCAAAATCACTTTTGGCCTTTCAAAGGATTACTTGTTCTTAATTATATCTAAACATGTTGACATGTGCCTTAAAATAGCCACTTATTGCAGCAATTAAGTAAACATGCAAAAATTTTTCTACTAATAAGAGATATTTGATTTAGATGTCTTATTAATATGCATCCAAACATTAAACCAACAAATGGAGTTTAAATACTGGCTCTCATCATACATGTTACTAAGCATTTTTGGAAAAGGCCACATTTGTACTTGCATTTATTTTTGGAATAATAATGGATATTTGGCTCAAATCTATGTTTAGTTTTACAACCTTTTAAAAAAAGAAGTATTTTCTTTTTTTTTTTTTAAAGATTTTATTTATTTATTTGACAGACAGAGATCACAGGTAGGCAGAGAGGCAGGTAGAGAGAGGAAGGGAAGCAGGCTCCCTGCTGAGCAGAGAGCCTGATGTGGGGCTCGATCCCAGGACCCTGGGATCATGACCTGAGCCGAAGGCAGAGGCTTTAACCCTCTGAGCCACCCAGGCGCCCCAAAAAAGAAGTATTTTCTTTTTTAAATTCTATACACTTGGATTAACAGAAGTAATCTAATACATATTAGCCTAATGAAAGGGAAGTAGTGAATCAAACCACATTTATTTCAGTTCACTGTTCACAGACTCACTCATTTGTAAAATCTAATCAAATGTTTCTGAAATGAAAAGGAGAAAGGCAGAGAGTTGCAAAAGATTTGTGGAAAAATATGAATTAATTTTGAGACAATAAAATAAAGAGTTTAAGGAAGCTAATACTTCCTGTTCAGAAAATTTTATAACAACTAATTCTACTGAATTCAGTGCATATTATTTCATAAAATTGAATTGCATGCTCAATCAATTTGATTGACTATGTTAAAACATGTTTCATTGTTACTAAAATTTAGAAATGGTTACTTTGGGCTACTCTTACACACGGAAAGTAGAATTATGTAGATTATAATTCATCAACTGAGATACAGATTTTAATTAACCACTCACCTGGAAACCTAAGAATGGTTCCTGATCATTTCGTTAACCTCAAATAATATTAGCGCAATTGAGCCTATTGGAAATTTTCAGCAGCTGAGGAATATGAATGTGAAAGAAAAAAAAAATCATGACAGTCAATTAATTACCTGCTAATTTCATGAACCCATGGTCATTTTAAAGAGTTATCCAAGATTTTGAGTCTAATCCAATCTTCTATTATAGTACAAGGATAATTTTAATTATGTAATTTTACACATACACACATATACATATATACACATACACAAGCACATGTTTTAGTTCTGCTAAATAAATTTAGCTCAATCCAAATCAGTTGTAAAACCTGGCTGTGTGTGGATTAAAAAAATACACACACATTTTACAAAAAAATAACAAATCCATAAGTGAGAATTTAGTTGATAATCTAAACTATCATAATTAATTATTAATTAAAAGAAAATCATCTAAAATCCTCTTTTTTCAAATTATCAGTGCTGTATTTGTGTAGAAATGCAGCAGAATAATGTATCAAAAAAGTCTAGAAATATGCAAGCCTGAAAACTATTCTGGGATCGTTTTCTTTTTACAGAATTCATATACCTTTATAATAAAATACACAGTATATACAAACATGTTTTACACATATTAGGTCCTGTTTAATCTTAAAAAGAGATCATACACATATCTTTCTCTGATACCTGACTTTTCTGCATGCAAATATAACCTGATACATATCTTCAAGTAAATAAAAATGTATGCAATTTAATCATTTAGGAGCTTCACATGAAACTAAAATATGGTGATGTCACAATGGTTTTCACCATTCCTCTCTTCATGGACATTTGGATTATTTCCAGGTTTTATTTACTCCTGTGAACACAGTTGAAATAAATATCTTCACTTCTATGTCTTCTGTATTTTTCTTTGTAATCCTTTACTTTTATGGAACAGATACCCAAAAAATAAAGATACTAAGTCTAATAAATGGACATTGTTAAGTGTGCAGTAACAGTCACCTTCTCTAAGATCCCTTCTAACATGAATTGTTGTTCTCCATATAATATTTATTACTCTTCATGGTAAAAAGGGAAACTTTCTGTTACTTATATTTATTTATCTCCACTAAATACCTTTTGTCTTTTGTCTCTGACACACTCTTTAGCCCACTTTTCACAGTGGACCCTTAGAGAAACTTTTTTCCCCACCTCAAAACCCAAACCAGCTCCTAGGTGTTGTTATCTTGCTTAATAATTGGTACAAGTCATTATTAGATATTCCATTATAGTATTTACTCATAACACAGCCATTGTTTTTAAATGCCTAATCGTGCTTTCATTAACATATACTAAGATTAATGTGTATTAAAAAAAAAAAACTATTAATCGGTGTGCCTGGGTGGCTCAGTTGGTTAAGTGTCTACCTTTGACTCAGGTCATGATCCCAGGGTCTTGGGATTGAGCCTCACATCAGGCATCCTGCTCAGTGGAGACCCTGCTTCCCCCTCTCCCTCTGCCTGCCTCTCTGCCTACTTCTGCTATCTCTTTGTCAAATAAATAAATAAAATCTTTAAAAAAAATTCTATTAATCATAATTATTTTCTTTCCCTACCTTGATATATCTCATTTTATTCCATTTCAGGTTGGTCAAATTAGTTTTTTTTTTTTTAATCATTTTTTTTAATTTATTTTCAGCATAACAGTATTCATTGTTTTTGTACCACACCCAGTGCTCCATGCAATCTGTGCCCTCTCTAATACCCACCACCTGGTTCCCCCAACCTCCCACCCCCCCACCTCTTCAAACCCTTCAGATTGTTTTTCAGAGTCCATAGTCTCTCATTGTTCACTTCCCCTTCCAATTTCCCCTAACTTCCTTCTCCTAACTCCCCATGTCCTCCATGCTATTTGAAATAATCTCCTTTCCTTTTTCTTTTTTTTCTCTTTCATTTTTCTTTTGCCCTAAAAAAATTATACCTTATGTGAATATGTTATTTTTTTAAAGATTTTATTTATTCATTTGACAGACAGAGATCACAAGTAGGCAGAGAGGCAGGCAGAGAGAGAAGAAGGGAAGCAGGCTCCCTGCTGAGCAGAGAGCCTGACACCGGGCTCGATTCCAGGACCCTGAGATCATGACCTGAGCTGAAGGCAGAGGCTTTAACCCACTGAGCCACCCAGGCCCCCCATGAGTATATTATAAGCATTGAGTATTTTTCTCTGTCCCACTGACTTTGACAATGTATTACTACCAGTGAAAGGCCGATGTTAGTTTCATTTTCTTTCAGAAGTAATATGCTATAATTTACTAGAGGCTGTAGATTATTGTCTTTATCCTTGGTATTTGAGGTATTCACTCTGATGTTAAAGGCATTTTTTTAATTAATCCTGCCTGGGACTTGATGAGATTTTTGTTTGTTTGTTTGTTTGTTTGTTTGTTTGTTTGAGAGAGAGAGCCAGCGCATGCAAGTAGGACAGTGGGTGGAGGTGGTGGTGGTGGGTGGAAGGTGCAGACAGGGGAAGGAGACAGAGAACCCCAAGCAGGCTACATACTCAGCAAGGAGGCAATTTGTGACTTGATCTCTCCTGAGATAATGACTTGAGCCAAAATCATGAGTCAGGATCTTAACCAACTGAGTCACCCAGGAGCCCTGTGATTTTTAATTCTTCCAATCAGACAAATTGTCCCCTTTGATTTATGTAGTTATTTCTTCTATGTCTTATATTCCTTTTCTAAGACACATGTTATTTTTATATTTTATCTCTGAAAATCATCTCTCTCTCTCTTTTTTTAACCTGTGAGTTCTGAGCTATTAATTTCACATGATCTGTCAAGTCACTAATGTGGTGTTGAATACTGATGACATAGGCTTCCAAATGGTTAAAATTGAGTTTCAAAATATTAATATCATGATTTTAATAACTTAATTGATCCTCCCCTCAAGCGCTCATATTATCTTTTTTTTTTTTTTTCCTTTAAGTTGTTGTCTTCTGACTCCACTCTATTTCAACATGAGTTAAGTTCACCTCTGGGTTTTGTTGTTAGTCCCTCCTATGATTCTGTGTGCTTGTAAGAATAGTATAACCTTTTTCCAAACTCCATATGCTTAATGATCAGATTGCCATTAGGGAAGCTGGACAAAACAACAGTCTCCAGAAGGCACAGCTCGTTCTGTGCCTCTGATAATGCAGAAGACAATCTCTCAACAGCCAATTGTTTTCCTGAGGCCAGAGAAAAATGCTCTTTGCTTCCAGTTTCACTGGCTGCATTTATCAAGCCTCTCCTTGCCTCAGAACCTGAAACCCATTTGGCTCAATTTGGTAGCTCCTTTCCAGATCCAGCAAGAATCTGTGTGAGGGTGTATGGGTGGCTCAGTCAGCTAAATATTCAACTCTTAATTTTGGCTCAGGTCATGATCTCAGGGGCAGGCGATGAAGCCCTGCATTGGGCTTCTCCCTGTGGTTGTTAGGGTTCTCTTTCTCTGTCTCTCTGGCCCTTCCACCCTACTTTCATTCTCTCTCTCTCAAATAAATAAATAAATCTTTCCTTTTAATAAATAAAATCTTTAATTTTATTTAAAATAAATATATATTTTTTTCTTTTTTTAAGAGCCTATGTGAGCAGGAGGGTATGGATTCTTGATTATCTCAATGCTGAGCAGTCCACAATTATTAGGGAATCCTGTTCTGGTCCTCAACTCACCACCAAGTAGTCCTGTGCTTTAGCATCTCCAGAAAGAGCCATGTTCCTCAAATGCCCTCTCTATACCAAAGAAGAAGCGAAGGTATAGAGGAAAAGGATATGGTTTTAAGGTTTTGAGTTATTTTCCAGTTTGTCTCCCAGTAAAGTTTACTATCTAAATAAAGTAATGAAATATGATTAGTTATTAATATTATATATTCTTAGATGATAAAATCAATAATGTTTCAGTCAGTTAAAAAAAATACCCATGTGCAAACTCCCTTATTTTCCTAGGTTTTATGTTTGGCATACTCTTTTTGTTACAAATACCAATTAGGTTGCATGAGACAGGAAAGAAGAAGAAATATAAGGCAAGGGTATACTTATAATACTACATAGCAATGTAGCTAGGGATTCATTTTTATAAGATTTATTTATTTATTTATTTATTTAAGGAGAGAGAGGGGCAGAGGGAGACAGTGTTTTAAGCACAGTGTGTTGAGCTTGGAGCTTGATATAGAGGTCAATCTCATGTTCCTGAAATCATGACCTGAGCTGAAATCAAAAGTTGGATGCTTAACCTACTGTGCCACCTAGGCTTCTTCTTCTTTTTTTTTTTTCCTTTAGATTTTTATTTATTTATTTAAGAGAGAGTGTGAGTGAGGGAAGGGACAGAGGGAAAGTAAGGGAGAATCTCAAGCAGACTCCATACTGAGCAATGGATCTCACAATCCTGAGATCATGACCTAATTCAAAACCAAGAGTCACATACTTAACCGACTGAAATCTCTAGGTTCCCCACCCAGTTATTCTAAGGGGGCATTTTCTTACTTCCATATCAGAAGTGATACAGGGTGGAAGGAGCATAGGGTAATACAATGGGGACATCTCACTCTTACTCTCTTACTCTGCTTTATGAATGAAGCTTACTTATGAGACATAATTAAATCTAACATTAGTGATGAGTTGCTGCTGACAATAGAGGGGTTCTGGAACTTTGTCAATTGAAAGCTACTCAAAAGAAATTTGACCTGTCATGTGTAGTACATCATTCTCACGTGTATGGGCATCATTCAGAAAACCTGCAAGAAGACTAGCTAGGCAAATTGTGTGGGCATCAGTTGGATTCTTTGGGTTTAATTCATATCCCACAAGATTCTTATCCTTAGACATGTGTGGCAGTAAAATAAGTATTTAAGAAAAGGCTTAATGTAGAGTGTAAAATATATCTTATGAGGACCATTAAGTGGAGTTACCCATAGCTATTGAAATAAATATTTCTACAAAAAAAAAAAAGGCACAAAAATATTAGGAGTTTCTTCTTCACACTATAACCCAAGGAGGATAGTTTGTTGTTCAATATAGTCTTAAGGGATCCTGGTGTTGGCAGCTCTGCCATCTTCAATGTATAGTTTCCAGTGAACTTTATTTTATCATTCAGCGGGAGGGAAAGAGCATGGAAGGAAAAGATATGGAGGGTTTAAGCAGGTCAATTTGGCAACCACTTCTACTTAAGCTCCATTGACTAAAACATTCATATGACCCACCTAACTGCAAGGGAGTCTGGGAAATAGAGTCCATCTCTAGGCCTAGTGAGAAAAGAAAATTAAGTCTCTGCTTCATGAGGTTAAACCAGAGTTAATAAGTACACAAATAACAGTTTATAATAATATGAGTATGGTTTAATATTAAGGATGATCCATATTAATACAGAAACTGATGAAATTGATTCATTGCTTTTATTTTTTCCTATAAACCACACTTAAAATATGTTCAACATGGACAGCCTATTCATAGTAAATAGCAAAATTTTTCCCTTGAGAAAAATAGTATAGGTCACTCTTTTGGTGGAAAGAAACTAATATTGAGAAAAATTAATATATTCTGAAGATATCTATTTTTTTTTTCTATAATGCTTTAGTAGTAGCACTTGTCTTTGACTTTGCTTGGTAAAGTTTGCATTGCAAATTTGCCACTAGACATGGTTCTTGTGGGAACAGCATCAGCAGACCTGTTCCAGTGTCATGCCCCAATTAAATATTTGGCATATGCACCAACCATGATAATCAAACTATATCCCTAGGTATTAAAATCTTACATGGAATAATACAAGGAAAGAATGTTATGAACAGCTAATTCTGGTTAATTATGATGTCAGTGCCCTGAATAAGAAGTACTGAGTTCTCCTGCTGAGATTGATGATCTCACTTGTTTTTTGTTTGTTTGCTTGTTTTCATTTTTTTCCCATCCTCAAATCCTAGTTTTTAGGCATTTCTTTTCATATAGCGAGTGGTATCTCTCTAATCAGATATTTCAATTCTTTTTTTTTTTAAGATTTTATTTATTTATTTGACAGAGATCACAAGTAGGCAGAGAGGCAGGCAGAGAGAGACAAAGAAGCGGGCTCCCCGCTGAGAAGAGAGCCCGATGTGGGGCTCAATCCCAGGACCCTGAAATCATGACCTGAGCCGAAAGCAGAGGCTTTAACCCACTGAGCTACCCAGGCACCCCTCAATTCTTTTTTTTAAACTGATTTTTGCTTAAGTTAGATTCGGATCTTTTGCTCTTATGTAAGGAAACTAAAACACCATCTGAAATCCACCTAGCTAGAGCTATCCAGGGAAAATATAAGACATCACACATTTGCAGTTAAAAGGCATACTATTTTAGCGACTGTAATTAACTAGTTTTTTTATTTGCAAATAATTATGAAATAAATTAATAAGTATCATTGTGGGGGATATATGTTTTTACTGGTTCCAGATAGCACCCAAGCAGGCCAAAAACTTAAATAAATAAATAAATATCACAAGATTCAGTAGAAAGGGAAACTAAGCCTGTCTGTATAGGAACATGCCAAATTTCTCAGTGATACACAATTTTCAAATATCTATTCCACGTAAGGTTTAGGAACCAAAAATCCTATTTTTAGGAATCAAAAGCTCACTGGGTTTATGACTTCAACTTTTACCAGAAGGAGAAATTAGTAAATGCTGTTGACTATCTGCCTACTTATTTTCTAGAAACTCTAGTTTTGACCTTGAGGGCATACTATAAAATTTAATTTTTTAGGCCAAGAGACATTAGTTAACAATTAAAATTCTTATGTTGCAACTATATTTAGTTTTATGACTTAAAAATATTTAATTGGCAGGTACACTGAGGCTCTTTACAATGAGTTTATCTTTATAAATCATTAATAATAAAAATTAAAAACATTATTTTAATTTCTAAGCAATTTAACTGTCCAAGTTTTATGTCTTCCATGGTCATATTTTTGTCAGAAAACTAAGAAAAGCAGATATAAGAGATGAATATAATCATAGTTAACACAAAAAAATCTAAGAAGAATGAATTAAAATGATTAAACCAGCAACGTCAAAATTAACATTTTAGAAGAAAAATTATTTTGTGATTAACAAGTCAACTACTCATTTTGAATGCACATTTATAGTAAAAGGCTAAGGCTATTATATATGTATGTCAATCTCAGGTATGATGATATTAATATTCTAAGCTCAGAAACATCTATCTAACACACATGACAATGAAACCACTGTAAACATTGACTCCACAGTCAAGAACCCCTAGCACTCAGAAAATTTTGATTTAGCTATTTGGGCCATATCATGAAATCGAGAGTTTCATTAGTGGCACGCCATTAATATCTGGATAATTTTCACCACTTCCATTGTGAAGATAATAATGTTAATTCAAAACATTCTCCCAATCTCTCCCTCTATTGTTTCGTCTTCTCTATCTCTCTTACCCACCTGCGAAACCAGTCTAACTCAATGCTTACATTTGCAATCTGCAATTCCAACATTTGGATTTTTCTTAATGCTTGACATTTACTAGGTATCTGCTGCATCCTTAGTTGTACCTTAGAAACTCCTTGCTTATACTCCTTTTTAGCACATTTTCTGTTCTTTTTCCTCAGAGCTTCATTACCTTGTATACCTCATATACAATTTAATTCAAGTGGCACTTCCTCAGAAAACTTGTCTCTGGTCCACCTAAAAAAAAAAAAAAAAAAAAAAAAAAAAAAAAAAAAAAAATCCTGTACCAGTGCTCTACCATAGCATCAATATCATTTTTCTCATAACTCCTATCAACTAGTAAGCTTATCCTATATGCTGATTTACTGTTGTTGTTGTTGTTTTCTGTCTTTTTAGAGTAAAACATAGACTCTTTGAGGGTAGAGATATTGCCACGCATCCACATATGGGAGAATAGCCTCTGATTCATAGTAGATGTTCAAAATTTTATGTTGATGGCTGCAGCCAGTCTTGAGTAATTTAAATCTTCTTTAAGCCTCTTATTTCCTTCCTCTGAATTGGAACAAATCACACTGTTACTCTATCACTGTGTGAATTTGAGGATTAACTGACATATTTGTATAAGAATGTTTACTACAAAAGGCTAGACATATACAAATGGTGTGTTGTAATGATATGCAGGACCCAGCTCCAAGCTTGTAACAGCTATTAAATTTTCAGAAACTTTGTCAGCTGGCTGACATCATGTTATAGGTTGAGAGTGGCCACAGTAGATGTACATATATCATGGAAAGCAGAAAACGCTACAGATCAGGGCCATTTATTCTAAAAGATCTGGTTGTTAATTATTTACCAGTACATCAGTAAAATCCAATCTACATTAATAATAGGTCTTTTAAAAATCCATTCTACAAAGAGTACATTATGCAGAAGTAGAAAATTTAACAGTAATAACCTCATGGATTAGGAACCGAAATAATATTGAGAATATAGCTTTTAATCATATTTTAATCATGGACTTGTAACTAAGTTACAATATACTTATGTCAACAAATCAGCTATTTTAAAATTAATTTATTTTTATTAAGTTTTTAAAATTTATTTATTATTATTATCATTTTTTTTAAGTAGGCTCCAGGCCCAATGTGGAGCTGAAACTGATGAGCTTGAGATCAAGAGTCACATGCTCTACTGACTGAGCTAGACATGTTGCCCTATTTTTTATTTATTTTTTAAATTTTAATTCCCATATAGTTAAAATACATTGTTATATTAGTTTCAGGTGTACAATATAGTGATTTAAGAATTTTGTACATTACCCATTGCTCTTCATGATAAGTGTACCCTTTAATTCCCATCACTTGTTTCACCCATGCCTCCTCCCACCTCCCCTCTGGTAACCATCAATTTTTTCTCTACAGTTAAGAATCTGTTCCTTGGTTTCTCTCTCTTTTTCCTTTCTTGTTTGTTTTGTTTCTTAAATTCCACATAAGAGTTAAGACATATTCAAGGCATGTTGTGTTTAGGTATGGTCATTTCAAGGGAACATTTATAAAATGTAAAATCTTACTATTCTCACCTAAGCCTTCTTAAAATCCTAAGACAGTGGTTCTACTATTTCACTAGGCATTAGAATCACATGGAGAGCTTAGAGAATTCAATACCCAGGAGCCAATGCCCATAACCAATTAAATCTGAACTTCTGATGATAGAATCTAGATTCCAAGTATGTTTTTAAGTTCCCAAGTGATCCAATATACAAAGTTAAGATCCACTATCCTAAGTCATGAAAAAATCTTTAAAAATTGGCAGCATTCCAAAAAAAAAAAAAAAAAAAAAAAGAAAAACCAGAATACACCAACTCTCTTTACATCTTGAAGAACTGGAAAATCAACAACAAAGTAAGACAACCCCATGCACAAGAAGGGAAATAATCAAGATTAGAGCAGAGATCAATGAGATAGAAACTAGAGATACAGTAGAACACATCAATGAAACTAGAAGCTGGTTTTTTGAAAGAATCAATAAGATCAATAAACCACTGGCGAAACTAGTCCAAAGTAAAAGAGAAGGGACCCAAATTAATAAAATTATGAGTGAAAAGGGAGAGATGATGACTAACACTAAAGAAATAGAAACAATTATCAGAAATTATTATCAACTGTTATATGCCAATAAGTTAAGCAATGTAGATGAAATGGATGCATTCCTGGAAACCTAGAAACTTCCAAAACTGAATCAGGAAGAAATTGACAACATCAATAGATCAATATCTAGTAACTAGATTGAAGCAGTGATCAAAAACCTCCCAAAAAACAAGAGCCCAGGACCTGACAGATTCCCTGGAGAATTCTACTAAACATTCAAAAAAGAAATAATACCTATTCTCCTGAAGCTGTTTCAAAAAAAAAAAAAAAGAAAGAAAGAAAGAAAGAAAGAAATAGAAGGAATACTTCCAGACTCTTTCTATGAATCCAGCATTACCCTAATGCCCAAGCCAGGCAAAAAGCCCACCAAAAAGAAGAATTTCAGACTGATATCCCTGATGAATATGGATACCAAGATCCTCAACAAGATCCTAGCTAATACGATTCAACAGTACATTAAAAAGATTATCCACCCTGACCAGGTGGTATTTATCCTGGGATGCAAGTGTGATTCAACATTCACAAATCAATCAATGTGATAGAACAAATCAATAAGAGAAGAGAGAAGAACCACATGGTTCTCTCAATTGATGAAGAAAAAGCATTTGACAAAACACAGCATCCATTCCTGATTAAAATGATTCAAAGTATAGGGATAGAGGGAACATTCCTCAACTTCATAAAATCTCTCTATGAAAAACCTACAGTGAATAGCATGCTCAAAGGGGAAAAGCTGACAGTCTTCCTTTTGAGATGAGGAACACGACAAGGATGTCCACTCCTGCTGCTGTTGTTCAACATAGTATTAGAAGTCCTAGCAACAGCAATCAGAAAACAACAACAAAAAAAAATTAAAGGTATTCAAATTGGCAAAGAAGAAGTCAAACTCTCTCTCTTTGCAAATGACATAATACTTTATATGGAAAACCCAAAAGACTCCACCCTCAAACTACTAGAACTCATACAACAATTCAGTAATGTGGTAGGATACAAAATCAATGTACAGAAATCAGTTGCTTTTTTATACTCTTAACAATGAAAATATAGAAAGGGAAATTAGAGAATCGATTCCACTTACTATAGCACCAAGAGCCATAAGATACCTGGGAATCAACCTAACCAAAAAGGTAAAGAATCTGTACTCAAGGAACTATAGAACACTCATGAAAGAAATTGAAGAAGACACAAAAAGATGGAAAAGCATTCCATGCTCATGGATTGGAAGAATAAACATTGTTAAAATGTCTATACTGCCTAGAGCAAGCTATAACTTCAATGTCATCCCAATCAAAATTCCACAAGCATTTTTCAAAGAGTTGGAACAAACAATCTTACAATTTGTATGGAACCAGAAAAGTCCCCGAATTGACAAGGAAATGTTGAAAAAGAAAAACAAAGCTGGAAGCATCATGTTGCCTGATTTCAAGCTTAACCATAAATCTGTGATCACCAAGACAGCATGGTACTGGCACAAAAACAGACACATAGATCCATGGAACAGAGTAGAGAGTCCAGATATGGAACCTCAACTCTACGGTCAAATAATCTTCAACAAAGCAGGAAAAAATGTCCAGTGGAAAAACAACAGTCTCTTCAATAAATGGTGCTGGGGAAATTGGACAGCTATGTATAGAAGAATGAAACTCGACCATTCTTTACACTATACACAAAGATAAACTCAAAATGGATAAAAGACCTCAACATGAGACAGGAATCCATCAGAATCCTAGAGGAGAACATAGGCAGTAACCTCTTCGACATCAGCCACAGCAACTTCTTTCAAGATATGTCTCCAAAGGCAAAGGAAACAAAAGCAAAAATAAACTTTTGGGACTTCATCAAGATCAAAAGCTTTTGCACAGCAAAGGAAACAGTCAACAAAACAAAGAGGCAGCCCACGGAATGGGAGAAGATATTCGCAAATTACACTACAGATAAAGGGCTGATATCCAAGATCTCTAAAGAACTCCTCAAACTCAATACACACAAAACAGAAAATCAGGTCAAAAAAAAAAAAAAAAAAAGGCAGAAGACATGAAAAGACACTTCTCCAAAGAAGACATACAGATGGCTAACAGACACATGAAAAAATGTTCATCATCATTAGCCATCAGGGAGATTCAAATCAAAACTACATTAAGATACCACCTTATACCAGTTGGAATGGCCACAATCAACAGAACAAGAAACAAGTGTTGGAGAGGATGTGGAGAAAGAAAGACTCTCTTACGCTGCTAGTGGGAATGCACATTGGTGCATCCACTTTGGAAAACAGTGTGGAGATTCCTTAAAAAATTAAAAATAGAGCTACCTTATGACCCTTCAATTGCACTACTGGGCATTTACCCCAAAGATACAGATGCAGTGAAAAGTAGTGCCATATGTACCCCAATGTTCATACCAGCAATGGCCACAGTCACCAAACTGTTGAAAGAACCAAGGTGTCCTTCAGCAGAAGACTGGATAAAGAAGATATGGCCTATATATACAATGGAGTATTATGCCTCCATTAGAAAGGATGAATACCCAACTTTCATATCAACATGGATGGAACTGGAGGAGATTATGTTGAGTGAAATAAGTCAAGCAGAAAGAGTCAATTATCATATGGTGTTACTTGCTTGTGGAACATAAGGAATAACACGGAGGACTTTGGAAGATAGAGAAAAGTGAGTTGGGGGAAATCAGAGGCGGGGAGACAAACCAGGAGAGACTGTGGACTCTGAGAAACAAACTGAGGGTTTTGAAGGGGAGGGGGGGTGGGAGTTTGGCTGAGTCTGGTGGTGGGTATTAAGGAAGGCATGTATTTCATGGAGAACTGGGTGTGGTACATAAATAATGAATTATGGATCACTGAAAAAAATTAAATTAAATTAAAAAAGGGCAGTATATTTTAAAAATATGGATATAGAGATGGATAGAGGTTTGGATGGAATATTTCTACTTAAACTTTATGCCAGTCAAGTTAAACTTTTGTAGATACATTATCTCTGAAATGTGTTTGGTTGAAACCCAAGGAAGATAAATGAACACTCTTCCTAGAAGTGGTTTCATTTGCCAAACACCACCACTTCCATTAAAAAAAAAAAAAAAAAAGTTCAATAAAATCAATTCTTGGAATCATTATAACTTTTAAGAATAAGAATTAAAGCACTATGTTGTAGGTATTATATGTAGCTTTAGCAAATATAATGGAAATACTTGTACTCATTTCATTATGAATGATATTATTTCTCAAGACGCCTGTTCACAATTTTAAACATATATTATGGTAGACTGGCTTATCCATTATCTTCTATCACTTTCTAAACATATTGTCCTAAGTTAAGAAATCACTGCCATTATCTGCACAGGGTAATCCCTAATTGTGTCAGTTAAAATGGATAAAGTGTTAATTGTTTTATCAAACATGTCAAAATATTTGAGAAAAAAGCTCATGACCACTCCAAAATGTGTTTATCTATAAAGATTTACCTACATTTTAATCTACCCACTAGAACCCACCTATCTGTGGAGATTTAGCTAAACACATTTCAGGTTATAGTGTAGTTACTGTTGTTTTCTTATATGTGACACAGAATGGGTTTGAAAGCAAAAATAAAGACAATTGAAGTGTAACAAGTAGTTTCAAGAAACTTATCACAAATGCATTTCTATTGTTATCCCTGTATTATAGGAACTTAGTATATTTTATCTTCTAATGTTATGTATCTTGGTATATATTTTCTAAGCTGAGCCAATGGAGACCCATGAATGAAAGATTTTAGCATCATTGCTCACTATTTGTTGCTTTGAAATGACAAAAGTTGAAGAGACAGGATTTTTTTTTTTTTTTTTTTTTTTTTTTGAGAGAGAAAGAGTGGGAGTGGGGAGAATAGCGAGGGAGAGAGAGGATCTTCAGTGGACTCTGTGCAATGAGGAGCCCAAAGTGGGGCTGGACCCTAGTCTGGATCTCACAACACTAAGATTATGAGCTGAGCCAAAATCAAGAGTTGGACGCTTAACCAACTGAGCCATGCAGGCATCCCAAATAGACAGCATTTAAAAAACAAACTTCTTAGTCACTCCCTTTTTCTCTAAAAACCACAATGAAGTTATCTTCTTTTATATATGATACAGATTTAGAACAATGTTACATTGTAAAACTGTGTACCTTGTAGAATGCTCAAATTTAGTTTGCTTTCAATTAGTTCTTATGATAGGTTAAAAACTTGCTTTAAAAAGCATTCCTTTTATGTGAAGTTTAATAGATACTGTTTAGAAACCCCTGCTTAAACTAAAGAAATATTTGAAGTTTCATATCAAGTAGTTTCTATATTTATTCTATTCCACATCATTTTTTTGTATGATTTGAAGCATGTTCTTGGGAAATTTATTGGTTCCTCCCAACATAAAAATAAAGAAAACATAAAATTTTAAAATGCTAAGAAATACCTTTAAAATGTTTAGAGGATCAGGGTGCCTGGATAGCTCAGTTGGCTAAGGGTTTGACTTTGATTTCAGCTCAGGTCTTGATCTCAGCATAGTAAGATTGACCCTACATCAGGCTGTTAGGCTGTTGAAGATTCTGTCTCTCCCTCTCTCTCTAACCCCCCCACCCCCACCAACTTGTGCTCTCTCTGTCTCTCTCTAAAAAGAAAAAAATAAATAGAGTTCAGAGCATCAAATTCAGTGACTTGCTAATAATTTCCAGCATATTATAGATCATGAAATATCAAAATTTACAAGATTTAAAACCGGATAATTGTTATTTTAGAAGACTGTGTAACAGGGGTAGAGAAAGAGAAACATCTTCAAAGTCCTTGACAGCCTCTGTAAACCAGGTCACCTAATACAAAGTCCAACCATTTTCCTAATGGTAGTCATAAGTTAAGTGCTTATTGAATGGCACCATCTAAATGCTTCCCAAACACTGTAAATACCAGCCCAAAATAAAAGACGTATTTCTATTCAAAAGTGCTGAACCTTCTGTTTTCAGAATCATGTAAAACAATACTATCTTGAATCTCATTCTTTGCATTAGCACACTAGATTCACTTTGAACATTAAAATTAAAAATAAGTTAAATTTTATTAAAAATATGCAGTTAAATGTAATGATTTCTTCCAAAAATTAAATATATACTTCAGGTATATGTAATTTTTATTTAAATTTTAAAATCATTAATTAATTATATCTATTTTTATTGAAATTCTAATATATAATTTTTGAATGTTTGAAAGAACAGAAGTGTTTTTGGAGTACATTGGTAATTATATTTTAATTTTTAATTTAATTTTATTTATACATTAATTTAATTTATATGTTAATGAAATGATACTTAAATTTTCCAATCTGGAAATATATTTACCTATTGTTTATAATCCTTTACATATAAATATTTTAAAGATATTTTTATCATTTCAAAAGTATATGCTAGTAACTATTGCAAATGGAGCACAAATTAAGTAGAATCTTGATTATAATAATTAGTGGTTTTTGTCAAGATGAAGGCGAGAAAAATCTTATGACAAAAACATATTTTTAATACAATATAACTTGAATATTATACAATTGTTGAATCATGAAAGTTTTCATTCTTTTTCATATCCATTAATAGAGCAGCTGAACTTGTACAATAATAATTACATTAACTTTCATAAGTGGCTAAATTTTGTCATTTTTAAAAAATGACAGTTATTCATATATTTATTAATTTCCTAAGACTGTTGTTACAAAGAACCACAAACTGGGTGACTTAAGTCAACAGAAATGTGTTCTCACAGTTCTAGAGGCTAGAAGTTTGAAATCAAGATTTCAGCAGGGTTGTACTCTCTCCCAAGTCTCTAGGGGAGGATCCTTCTTGGCTTCTTCTAAACTTCTAGTAGCCCCATGTGTTGCTTGGCTTATGACAGTATAATTCTAATGTTCATATGGCTTCCTTTTTTATATGGCCATCTTCCTTTAAGTCTGCATATCTCTGTGTCTTCACATGGTGTTCTCCTTGTGTGTCTCTATTCGAATTTCCCTCTTCTTATTAAGACACCAGTTATCTGGATTAAGGACCACCCTAATTACATCAATTTATCTTGACTAAAGCTACAAAGACCCTATTTACAAATAAGGCTCACAGGTACTGCAGGTTAGGACTTTAACATATCTATTTTGGGGGCAGAAACACAATTCAACCCATAGCAACATGGTTTTTAGCTTCTTGTTTTGAAGTTGTATTTCTAGAAGTAAAAGAATGCAACTTTACAAGTTTGTTAATCTAATCAAAAGTAACTTCCAAATTTTCGACATGTGGCATGTGGGACTTCCTTTATCCTGCTTTACTTGACCCCCCAAAATATTTAGGATGGACTATATAGCTAATAAAATTTACTGCAATTTTAAAATCTACAATAGGACTGGTGCCTGGATGGCTTAGTTGGTTAAGCCTTTACCTTTGGCTCAGGTCATGATTGGGTCCTGGGATCAAGACCGCACATTGCGCTCCAGCTGCACATAGTGCTGCCTCCTCAACTAGAGTCGTCTTCTCCCTCTCCCTCTGCCCCTTTCCCACCCCCACCCACTCACCCACCCCTGCTCATGCTAGCTCTTTCTCTCTCAAATAAATAAAATCTTTAAAATAAAAGTCTACAATAGGATAAAATAGGAGCACTTGGGTGGCTAACTTGGTTAAGCATCCAAATTGATTTTGGTTCAGGTCGTGATCTCAGGGTTGTGAGGTCAAACTCTGCATTGGATTCCCTACTCAGCAGGGAGTCTGCTTGAGATTCTCTCCCTCTTCCTCTGTCCCTCCCCCTGCTCATGTGATCTCTCTCTCAAATAAATAAATAGGTAGGTAGGTAAATAGATAAATCTTTAAAATGTACAAAAGGATAAAAAGATCTGATTTAGTTTGTAAAATTTCTCATGTAGATATAGTACCATTATATTTAGTCTTGTTCCCAGTTTCTGCTGCAAAAACTTACTGATATTCATATTTATTTATTTTTTTAAAGATTTTATTTATTTATTTGACAGAGATCACAAGTAGGCAGAGAGGCAGGCAGAGAGAGGTGGGGGGGAACCAGGCTCCCTGCTGAGCAGAGAGCCCAGTGTGGGGCTCAGTCCCAGGACCCTGGGATCATGACCTGAGCCGAAGGAAGAGGCTTTAACTCACTGAGCCACCGAGGCGCCCCAATACTCATTTTTAATAAATAGTTCTTGAAAGAACTTAGAAAAATAAACAACATTGCAAAATTTGGACAGAAAAAATGTCCTTTTCCTTATTAGTTTTGAGTCTCTACGGACCATGGGAAAACCTACTGCAACTTCTTTCTGTGTTTAAATTCTTTCTTATTTAAAGATTTTAGCACATTACATTCTGGAAGAAGGAGCTTCAATTACTTATTTCCCTCTCTGGTAGGACTCAAGGAGATCTGGAAGTGGAGGTATACAAGAACTTAAAATGCTATTGTTTTTCCTAACTTTCAGACTTCAAATCCATATATAAAACACTCCATAATAAAGAATGCACAGTGATAAGAGTCACAGAGACAATGATTTCTAACAATTCTGCTCCCCGATACATCCCTAGTGCTAGGATTCCCAGATACACATTAGTCATTCAATTAAAGTATGGAATGAACTCATAATATACATATACTTCTCTTATGGGAAATATTTGAAACATATTTATAGCTAAGTTACTCCTCTAGAAAGCAGAATACCTAAAGGAGATCTTTTATGCACTTAACAAAATTTATTGAAATAATGACTCAATCCCACTGTTTCATAATTATTTGTTTGTCCTTTAGTCACTGCCTCCCCTCAGGTTGATGAGTGATTGTCATATCACAGATGATAAACAGCACATATCCTGATATTTTCTTCTTTTTTATCACTCTAATGAGCTTGCATATGTAAGCAAATGAAACTGACACAGGAGCTACAAACTTAGTGAAATGAAATTGTTAATGAGCTTCTCTTAGAAGCTTTTTTCCTTGAAGGATAATGAACTTAACATAGAGGAAGAACTGGCTCAATTTCTAATAGAAATTAGGTCAACTCACATTTTAAATTTGTATTAAAAAAAAAAGAAGAAGAAAAAAAGAAGAAAGTAAGAAATAGAAACAGTTGCATGCTACTTTAAATTTTTATTAAATCATATTATTAAGGAAAGCACCCAGACATTTATCTGTTCAGACTATTTCATTTTTAACATGCTTTAAGCAAAAAGGATAGGCTTGATTTTTTAATAAACTTTTTAGAATTTAGAACAGCTTCAGATCTACAGAAATATTTCAGATATTAAAGAATTCCCATATACTCCAAACTGAGTTTTCCTTATCATTAATAGCTTGCATGATATGGCATATTTATTATAGTTAATGAATCAATATTGATATAACACCATTAACTGAAGCCCATTGTTTATTTGGATTTTCTTAGATTTTGTCTATCTGTTTGCTGTTCTAATATTCTATCCACATGACATTTAGTTACCATGTCTCCTTAGGCTCTTTTTGGCTGTGAGAATTTCTCAGATTTTCCTTGATAGGGATAACCTTGCCAGTTTTGAGCAGGACTAGTCAGGTTTTTTATAGAATGTCCCTCAATTGGGATTTGTCTGATCTTTTTCTTTTCCTTATGTTTAAATACAGATTTTTTTTTTAATAGACTGCAGAGATACAGCCCAATCTTATGGTAAGTATCATTACCTACTAACAACAGTACATACTATCAATATGAATTACACTATTTTCATTGACCATGGTCACCTGGCTGAGGTAGTGTTTGTCAGGTTACTCCACTGTAAAGTTACTCTATTTAGCCCTTCTACAGTGTACGTATTCTTTGGATAGAAATTCCTAAGTGCAGTTCACATTTATGGAGAAAGAATTTATGCCCTAATTCCTTAATGTTTATGTAAATGACTTAGAATTATTCTGCATGGGACATTTGTCTATTCTCCCTCATTTATTTATTAAAAAATCATTTAGGTCACTATGAACTCATGGATATTTATTTTATACTTTGTGTAATACTGCAATATTTATTTAATTTGTTAATCAATCTTTTTTTTTTAATATAGCTTTGTTTATTGGGAACTTTTTCATTTGACTACTATGTCCCTTCAACATGCATACATTGGTATGTGTTTGTGTGTGTGTGTGTGTGTGTGTGTGTGTGTGTTTGTGAGTGTATAGTGGGTGTATATGTGTGTTAGCACCATAAGATGCTCCAGGTTCATTTTGCATCCTCCCAGCTCAATCCTAGAATGAGCTATTTCTCTGAGAAGCTGTATTCCCTGATATTGGAGAATGGTATTAGAAATCTATTTCTCGGTGCTTGATGGCTTATCACTACTGGAGTGCCATTGTTTCTGGATTCTCTCAGCTGAGAGTAAAGAAATGTGTGTGTGCATACTAACTCACATATGTAGACATAGCATAAAAATTTCTATATCTAACCATCTGATCTATACTGATCTAAACAAGAGTTTTTGTTGATGTCTCCAACTCTAGTCCATTATTACCAAAAGGATCATTCTAGTTTTCTCTCCTTGCTTATTTGTAAACAGTGAGAAACCTGACTCATCTCATCTACCTCCCATTTAGTTAATTGTTACTATACATATAAAGTAGTATCAGCACTGTTAACCTATACCCTTATAGGAAGCAACTTTGGCAACTAGAGTACAGTGCTTATGAGCAGTTCCTTTGTCTTTAGTCATACAGACTTCATTTCCAAAGTTAGGTAGGTCAGTACTTTATCCCTCACACCTTGGTGAAGTTAGATTCACCAAAGCTGTTTCTTGAAGTTAGATTGTGTTATCACATTCTGCATTCTATCTTGCAATCTTTTGACCTCCTAAGTGATATATTTCTTTTTTAATTTGTAAATATTAAGGTTCATGCTCTGTGCTATAAAGTGCTATGAATATTGAAAAATGCATGATGTCATGTATTCACCATTGCAGTATTGTACAGAATGGTTTCAGGGCCCTAAGCAAATATTCCAAATTGGATTTTTTCCAAAGAAATTCTCTATAATTTTCACGTAATTACATATGTAGTTAAAAGTAACTAAAATACTCTTCATTTGCTGAATGATCACTTCCTAAACAAATTGGTTAAATTCCACTCTCACATACACACATACACCACCACCAACAACAACAACTATATATGTATGTACATTATTTTTCTTCTTTAGAAACATGGTGTTATATTTAAAAATATAGTCTGTATTTGCCTTTATTTTCTTAAAATATTTAATTTATTTATTTAATAAACAGAGAGAGTGTGTTTCTCAACAACAGTGAGATGGGTTGGGGGAGCAGAGGGAGAGGGACAAAGAGAATCCAGGCTGACTTTGGAGCCTGACTCCCTGCTGATCCCACAACCCCACAATCATGACCAAGAGTCAGATGTTAAACTGACAGAACTACCGAGTCACCTTTTTGTTTGGCTCTAAATACATGTATACATGATTTTTAAAAGGATGAAATGTTTTTTAAAAAACTATTTACTAATATTTTGTATTATTCTTTTAGTTAAAAAGTAATTTTCTTTTGAAAGATGTATTTTTATTTTCATGTTTGTTTTCCCATCATTGAAAGACCATACATCAGCATAACACAAATGTTGTCCTTCTAACATACAGTAAGAAAAATTTCTGGGTGGTTAAAAAATTATAATAATAACGATAAAATGTGATGTTGAATAAATATCACATTTTATCATATTGACATAGGCATGTGTCTTTATATTCTAAAAAGAGTCACTGTCGAACATTAGGTTTCTAAAAATAACTATCTGGCTAAATTTTACTTTCTAAAATATAATTTTTAGGTAGTAGAAATATGTGCTAAACAATTTAGATAAACAGACCTGTACACAAACATTTGAGATATTCCTCTTCACACGGATCTATTAGGATTTTGATGGATCACTGTATCCCAACAAACACAGATTACTGTTTACCTTTCACAATAAAACCATGACCTTGATTTTGCCACTTGAAGTCAACATAATAACATCTCTCTACCTTAATTAATTTATTCATGGCTACTGTATTATTTGGAGAAGGTCCTAAGAAATGTAAATGTTCCCTGACCTCATTCTAGTACTGTTTAATAATACATTCTCATAGAAAAAAAAAAAAAATTCTACAACTAACGTAGTAATTGGACAGGAAAGTCTTCCAGTATAAACCTCTCATTTTTTTCTTCCTGGCTAATATATGCTGTGTTTACACAACACAAACTGAAATGACATTAATGAAAATATATTAATCAATATTGTGTTACTTAAGTGTAAATCAAAATACTATTCTTGTATTGTTGCAAGTCAACTATTTAAATGCTTATATTGTATGGACATAGTCTGGTTCTTCTACTGGCAGTACTGTAAATTTCTTTCCAGCATAAACATCAGACTATCAGGGATCACTTGGCATTGATGCAAGCCCTTGATGTTGACTCTCTTCTTTGCGTAAATACGACACACCTGGCCATTGATTTTGTTCCCAAAATGATGTTTTTCATCATCTTTATTATCTAAATCATAGAAAGTGAATCAAAATTAACATAGCTTCAAAAGCACAATTTAACATCCATTTGATAATATACAGTTTAAATTTTAATAAAAACATATTTAGTAAGGTGATGAGAAAAGTGTGTACGTTGTTTATAATGTGTGGACATATGTGTAATTAATATAAATACAAATAATGAGAACGAGGCAAAACTATGCATTTTTTCTCTTTAAATATACTGTTAACCAGGATTAGAAGAGGAAATTATATTTTCCAGTTTTAATTTAAAAAGTATGTAATAATAATATGTGTAATGTTCACATATGAAAGGAGAAAAATAAAGCTCACAAAGAGAAATATCCATGTATACACAACAATAAAAGACAAACAAAGATTTTAATATTTAGCCATCTAATTCCAAAACCTGCTCTTTGGTTATATCACACCTCTGTTAGTTTATATTTTTAATAAGAAGAAGAAAAATACAATGTATATACAATTATAGTAAAAGTTGAAGTGGCATAAGGATCATGTGTAGGATAAAAGTAAGAATATCCTAGAATGAACAAAGGTAACTTAAATAAGTAATTCATAGAGTTTTTAAAACCTATTTGGAAGGCACCTGGGTGGCTCACCTCTGCCTTTGGCTCAGGTCATGGTCTCAGGGTCCTGGGATCGAGCCTCGCATCGAGCCCTGAATCCGGCTCTCTGCTCAGCGGGGAACCTGCTTCTCTCTCTCTTCCTGCCTCTCTGACTACTTGTGATCTCTGTCTATCAAATAAATAAATACAATCTTAAAAAAAACTATTTGGGATTGTTTTGCAGTAAAATGTAGTCACCAAAAATATATATATTTTATTCCATATCAATATCTCTTTGTTTCTTCAGTTTAAATTTTGCAATATACAGCACTTCTATGAATTCTCACACCACTATATGGGACAAAGAAAATTGTCCCAGTTCGTAAAATTCCATTTTTATGGATAGTACTTATGTCGGGTTACTAAAAACATATAAAGTTTGAAGTCACTGAAATGGTGAAGGTAGATCCATCCAAGCCAGATGCCAGAAGGAAAAAGGATAGGGAGGCAGCCCACTCTGTAGTCCTTCAGTTTGTAAACTCTGAGTTTTTAATTCATTAAGGATGACCTAATTTTCAATGATCTCTTTAGCACATTTTACCCATTTCATCCCCATATGCTCCTAATAACTTATCTAACCTAGCTAGTACAAGTTTGCATTACTCCTGGAAACATTCTGAGAATGATGGCTTTTCCAGTGAATTAGTCATGTCTTTTATTCTTGGGGGACTTTGTGTTTAAATGAATACTCACACGCTTCATTACAGTATCTCTAAAATACATGCAAACCCCGAGGCATACCAAATTACTGAATTAAGGTGACATAATTCTTAGAAAAAGAGTTCAGTACTTCACTCTGAAAATATACCTATGTCTCCAAGGTTCTGACTAATTTATACTGCTAGGGGAACTGCCCCAATTTATTTTGGCTTTCAATAAAATACCTCCAGCTGCCTCCAGCTACAGTTCTGATTTGGGACAGCAATACCAGTCAAATTAGTATTATCATAGTATCATTATTTTTAATAGATCCTCACTTCATCAGAGTGAAAGATTAGGACCCAATCTGACTTGTTACATTTGTTGTTACTCAGAGTGTGCATCATGCTTCCAAATGGCAGATTAATATTAGTTTACAGCTGTACTAAAGAAACATGTTCTTTTACGTATAAAATTAACACCAACTATAAAGTTAGAACTTTTTTTTTTTTTGTCTCATTTAGTGGTCTGAGAATTCATGGAAGTGTGGAAGATAGTTTAAATTAATATTGAAAAAATTGTGAGATGTTGTTATGGAATAGAATTATTTTTTGTGTGTCTATTAAATGACAGAACTGAACTCTTACCTCATGGACAAAATGAAGTAACATCATAGAATTGGATTTCTAATGGAATAACAAGGTGTCTTTTTTTCTTGGAAAAATAAAGAATATATTCTTTTATATTATTTTAGTAGTTTTTTTTTTAAATAAAGCTAAGTTATAGAACAGTATTTATGCTGGTCTTCTTGGTAGCAGATGGCTGAGTCTGAAGTACATGGCTTTACACACTGAAAAGGAAGAATTCTGACAATAAGAGCTAGATAAGAGGTGGAATGACTGGCTCTTGGTTTTCATTTGACTTGAGTCAATTGTTTAAAATTCTGATTTCAAATTTCAAATCCAACTCTGTGTTGATGCATTATGTAACTTGAAAGCTACATATCCAAAATGTAACAAGGTCATTTAAATCTGCCAGACAACGGAAAATGTATACATGACCTTCTGTAGTGCAGGTTAAAATTAATACATAAAGAATTTATTTTCATTATCTAAAATTTATGAAAAAGTAACAAGCTGCCAATAGACAAACATCTATATTTAAAAGACTTTAACAATACACTGGCTCTTCCTAATCAGCCAAGGTGTTATTCATACAAAGAGAAAGCCCAGCAGTCAATTTGGGTAACTTTTCTGGATTGGCGAAAATAATGTTATATCCAGAAATGAAATCTGCTCCCCCTTACACTATAAAGATCAAATTTGTTATTTCTTCACTCCCCAAATCATATATTGTTTCTATGTTACCCATGAATTGGAAGTAGCTATTCCTTCTCCCTTTATATTCAAAATTAAACTTCTTTTGAGATAGAAATTTATTATTTATAAATTATTCTCCAATAATAAATACCTGTTGTGCTTTCTATGCTAAATAAAATAAAATAACTCTTGAACTCTCTACTAGTTTACTGATAATTTAAAATGATACTATTTGTGTTTCTGATTTATTCTCTCTCATTTTCCTGTTAAAATACTCAACGAAAGTCCAAAAAATAAAATTTCAAGAGTACTGTTAACAAAAGTTACTGAGCAATCATCTCTTCAATACAAGAGGACATGTTCAAACTGTATCTTAATCCTGAAGGCAAAACTGTGGAAAATTTCATACAAATCAAACTAAGATAGTTCAGTTTTCTCTGCTAATCTAACCCCTAGATGTAAATACACAAAAGTATGTTGTTGTTATTGTTGTTTTTCTTTTGCAAACCAGAGAAAAGGAACCCAATCTGGAATATTCTTTTTATAAAATAGACAGTGACATAAAAATCCTCAAATGAGGGGCGCCTGGGTGGCTCAGTGGGTTAAAGCCTCTGCCTTCGGCTCAGGTCATGATCCCGGAGTCCTGGGATCGAGCCCCACATCGGGCTATCTGCTCAGCAGGGAGCCTGCTTCCCTTCCTCTCTCTCTGCCTGCCTCTCTGCCTACTTGTGATCTCTCTCTCCGTCAAAAAAAAAAAAAAAAAAAAAAAAAAAAAATCCTCAAATGAAACTTGAGCAAATATAGATCAGTCAAAAGCAATGGGAAAATATCAGAAATCGTGATATAAATACCCGCTATAGTGTGAAATGCATAAAATGGAAGAAAGGAGATTATGTTATTTTAATTAAACACACACTTAACAATGAAGATTTTGTAGTCACAAGCCTCTGTATCCATGTTAAAATTAGGAACACCTTGACAAATTCAGAGTTCTCTGTAATTTTACTAGAGGCATGGTTAATATGCCTCTGTTCAAATGGGACCCTATGCATAGTGGTTAAGATCAAGGCCCTGGAGCTGGATGACCTGAAATTCAACCATAGCTTCAATTTATTGAAGTTATGACCATATAAAATTTGCTTCAGCACTTTAATTCTTACTAACAATATCACAGTAAGATTACTGTGGAGATTAAATGAAACACAAATAATATACCTACTACTGCTGCCTTGTCCTTATTTAAGTATCAGGTTTTAAAGAACAGATTGATTGTGAAATATGAAAGCAATAGAAAAAAAACACAATATTCAGTAAATGAATTCAGTAAGTTGCAAGATAGAAAATGAATATGCATAATTCTGTTTCATTTCTATACACTAATAATGGACTATCAGAAAGATAAACTAGGTAAACAATACCATTCACACTTCTATAAAAAAGAATAAAATACCTAGGAATAAATTTAACCAAGGAGGTAAAAGACGTGTATTCTGAAGGCACTGATGAATGGAACTGAAGACAACACACATAAACGGAAAGATACGCCGTGTTCATGGATTGGAAAAATTAATATTGTTAAATATCCACGTTACCCAAAGCAATCTACAGATTTAATGCAATACCTATCAAAATACCAAATACATAAACACTAAGACAAATAATCCTAAAATTTGTATGGAACTACAGGAGACCCCAAATAGCAAAAACAATCTTAAGAAAGAACAAAGCTTGAGGTATCACACTTCCTGATTTCAAACTATACTACAAAGCTACAGTAATCAAAACAGTATGGTACTAGCAGACACATAGTCAATGGAACAGAGTAGAAAGTCCTGAAACAAACCTGCACTATGTGATGACTTAATCTTTGACAAAGAAGACAAGAATATATAATGGTGATAAAAGGCAGCCTCTTCAATAAATTGTGTTGGGAAAATTGAGTAACTACATACAAAAGAATGAAACTAGACCTTTTTCTTATACCATATACAAAATAAACTCAAAATGATATTAGGCTTAAATGTGAGAACAGAGGGATGCCTGGGTGGCTCAGTTGGGTAAGCTGCTGCCTTCAGCTCAGGTCGTGATCCCAAGGTCCTGGGATTGAGTCCCGTATCTGGCTCCTTGCTCAGCATGGAGCCTGCTTCTCTCTCTGCCTCTGCCTGCTGCTCTGCCTGCTTGTGTTCTCTCCCCCTCTCTCTCTCTGACAAATAAATAAATAAATAAACAAAATCTTAAAAAAAAAAATGTAAGAACAGAAACCATAAAACTCCTAGAAGAAAACATAGGCAGTAAATTCTTGGCATTTGGGTTAACAATGTTTTTTTTTGGATTTGTCTCCTCAGGCAAGGACAATAAAGGCAAAAGTTAAAAAAAAAAAAAAAAGAAAGAAAGAAAATGGGACTACCACCACAAACTAAAAAAAGCTTTTGTACAGTAAAGGAAACCACCAACAAAAGAAAAAGGCAACCCAAGGAATGGAAAAAGATAGTTACAGGTGATATAAACAATAAAGGGATAATACCCAAAATATATTTAAAAAACTCATAGAACTCAACGACAACAAAAAAAATGAAATGAGAAATGCAAAGAATCTGAATAGATATTTCCCCAAAGAAGACATATAGATGGCCAACAGATGTATGAAAATGTGTTTGACATCACTAATCATCAGAGAAATGAAACTCATCATTAACTCACACTGGTCAGAATAGCTATTATCAAAAAGATAAGAAATAACAAGTGTTCATGAGATGCAGAAAATAGAGAACTCTCATGCACTGTTGATGGTAATGCAAAATGCTGTAGTCACTATGGAAACAGTATGGAAATTCCTCAAAAATTAAAAATAGAATTGCCACATGATCCAGCAATTCTACTTCTAGATATTTGTCCAAAGAAAATGAAAACAGTAATTCAGAAAGTTTATATGTACCCTCACATTCATTACAGCATTAATTATAGTAGCCAGGATGTGGAAACAACCTAAAGTGTCCACCAGTAGATGTTCTATATGGAAAGAACATGATATATAGAGAGAGAATGCATACACACGCACTCACACACACACACACACACACACACACACACACACACACACATAGAATATTACTCAGCCATTAAAAAAATAATGAGATTTTGCCATTTGTGACAAAATGGATGGACCTGGGGTACTAGGAGGATACCCTAGAGGGTACTATACTAAGTAAAATAAGTTAGACAAAGAAGGATGGGCACTGTATAATAACACTTATGTGGAATCTAAAAAACAAACAGATCAAGAAACAAAGTGTACTCACATCTGTGAATTTTAATTCAGTAGGATTAGAAAACTGATTTGTTATAATGCTGGGAAAACAAAACAAAAACAAAAACTGCCATGTCAAGTGTAATTTTAAACAGTCTTATTTTATCTTTTAATCTGCATGGAATATGTTCCTAAATGTGTGGTTCATAGATCTAGAATGGTTGTTAAAAATAGATGTTACTGGTCAGTTTTCTCAGTTAAGAATGAGGGAAAAAAAGAAAACTTGTGAATTGTTTTTAGATGACGTTCTCTCTCTCTCTCTCTGTCCCTCTGTAGGTGTGTGTGTATATTTGTGTCTGTGTGTTTGCTTTGGAAGAGCTTAATTGATTCATGTATTTCATCTTAATTACATTTTTGGGGAATGAGCACCATAACTGAAGTATCAGCAAAATTACATGTACTCTCTTTTTAAAGATTTTGTTTTATACATTTGAGAGAGAGAGACAGAAAGAATGAGCGCGGAGGGGGAGGGGCAGAAGGAGAAGGCTGAAACAGACTCCCCACTGAGCAGGGAGCCAGAGGCAGGACTCCATCCCAGGACCCTGAGATCATGACCCTTACTGAAGTTAGATGCTAAAATGACTCACCCAAGCACCCCTACCTGTACTTTTAATATATTTTTTAAAACTTTCATTTGTTCTCTTTTCTCTCTTTCATGCATAGTTAAATTAGGTAAGTAAGATACTATAATCCTTCCCATTTATTAAGTGTATGTTATAAATAGTTGTAAGGTGCCATAAATGATATCTAAAACAATCTTCATAACTTTCATTATTTCATTATTTGTTTCATAAATGAGAATAATGGAGGTTAAGTATATAACATAGTATCCCTTTACTAGATGAAGACATTTTATGTAGTCTACATGATCATTTAATTGACAAGTCCTGCTCCAAAAGCCTTGGAATTGATAATTAATGCAATAACCAACTTGATTTTGGGAAATCAAAACAAAAAGTGGTAAGTGTATCTTTAATAATTATGATCAGTGAAATCAAAGAAAATATAAAGAAATCTAGTATGCAGGAGCTGAGGCATAAATGTATTAGGGACTATGGGAACCAGAGCCATGTTTTTGATACATACATAGACCAAGGATTCTAAGAATCAGAAGCCAAATAAAAAAGAACTTGAAGCTAAGCTACCTACAAAAAATCAGAAGTCACAGAGTTTGTGTAAAAAGGAATCTGAAATAATTTTTTGTCACCAGTTTAAGAAACTACCAAGAACTCTTGCACTTTTTTAAGGGGCTAGGCTAAAATAAGAAAGACCCTTAAGAAGTCAGGAACCTTAGGCAGATATGGGTATTAAATTCAGATGACCATAATAGTTTTTGAGTAAGTTGAGAAATTTGAATGAAAAGCTATGATTTTGAAAATCGAGAGTACTATGGGTCCCATCCTGGGAAAAACATGAACACTCCCATTATAGATACCTCCCAAGCCCAAGACACATGGGGATGTCATGAAAACTACCCTGAGGATGAGCACACAGTCAATGCTTACAAACCATATTGAGGAGGCATGCAATGAGGAAAGACTAACAGATGGAAGAAATGGGAGAGTTTCCTCTCCAAGTGAAAAAATCCCGTGGCATTCTAATGAAAATCTCACCAGGAATTTTAGCATAACTTGACAAGCTGATAGTATAATCCTAATGGAATTGTAAAAGTCAAAAATAGCCATGACACTTTTGGGGAAATAAAAGTGGGGGTTATAATCAATCCATAGTAGTTAAAACTGGCTAGATGAATAGAACTCAAAGTTCATACTTCTCTAAGCACATATGCTACATGATATATGGTGGAAGTGGCATTGCACATCATGAGAAAAGGATTGGATTAAGGTTGTCTAGAGAAAAGGACCAAATAGGATATAGAATGTGTATGCATATATACAGAAATTCGCAACATGCATGCATACACACACACACACACACACACACACACACACACACACACAGAAATACAAAATATAAGAGTGAAAGGAGAGGGGAAATACTTATGTTAAGGAATTGGCTCAAAGAACTGGGAGGCTAGAAAGTCCATAATTTTCAGGGTATACTGGAAGGCTGGGGACCTAGGGAAGAGTTTGTGATGTAGTTTAAAACCAAAGGCAATTTGCTGACAGAATTCTCTCTTCCTTGGAGGAATCAGTTTTTTCTCTGAAGGCCTTTGACTGATTGCATGAGGCCTGTCCAGTCTTCTTTACTCAAAGTCTACTGATTAGAATCTTGTTCTCATCTAAAAAATACAATCATAGAACAACACTTGAACAAATATCAGGCACCACACCCTAGCCAAACTGACACACAAAATTCATTATTACAAGCCCACTCCTTTGTCAACTTGGCATCCATACACAACTCCTTAAACTACATTTAATCCTCAAATAAGAACAATAACATGGTCATAATTCTGTCAACATGATACATAAGATATGTTTACTTTATATCATAATAAAAAAGCCTTTGAAATTTACCTCACAATATTTAAGGTACAGGATATCAAGAAGAATAAACATCACTCTAGGACTTTGCATCCTCTTCTGGGGAAGAGTTAGTGCATTTCAATTTTAGGAGTATAGTTGTGTTATGTTAGGCAAAAGTATGACTTGTCTATTGTGTTCATTGGGGATTAAGTATGGTTTAAGGAGATGTATATGGAAGCCAAATTGACCCATAAAATTTGCCATAAGAAAGACACGAAATGCTTCTTCTCAGATTCAGAACACTGTCCAAAGCTGTCTGCTTGACATCTTTTTTGAGAACTTCAAAACCTTTCAAGTTCTGCATGACCAAGCTGAACTGTGATTCCACACTCCCAAACTTGCTTCTCTCTAGTAATGCATCTGAGTAAGGTAGCACTCCTCATCCAACTGTGTAAGTTGACACAAAGATACTATCCTTGTTACATTATGCAATAAAGATGAGGAAAATGTCAACTTTTTTAAAATTTTTTTATTTTTTTTAAATGTCAATTGTTAAAAGCCCTGTTATTAATCCCCTTCTAATTCACTTTCTTCAACATGTTATAATAGTTATTTTGCATTTAAGAAAGTTAATTAAATTTAATTTAATTAAGTAACCTAATGATTTCTCACATTTTTCTATTTTATAAACTCCTAAATCCAAGCTAATTTCTGAACCATGCCATTTAAACTATGTTTTAAAGATTTAAAACATTTTTGTGTAGCTAAAAAACATATTTAAACAATTTATTGAAAACATAGACCTATGGGGCACCTGGGTGGCTCAGTTGGTTAAGCATCTGCCTTCAGCTCTACTCATGATCCCATGGTCCTGGGATAGAGCCCTGCGTTGTGTTCCTTGCTCAGTGGGGAGCCTGATTCTCCTTCTTCCACTTCCCTCCTTATACTGTCTCTCTCTCTGTCTCTGTCAAATAAATAAATCTTTAAAAACCAAACAACAAACATAGACTTATATTTCACAATTTTAAGGCATCAATATAAATTCTGTCCTTATGATTTTCCCCTAAAAACTTTACATTTATAATTAGTAGTAATTATAGAAAACAATGTAATTTTAAACCTAATAAGATAAGTATTATTGAATATAAATCACTACTAAGAGTAGCTTTTGGACATTTTTTGCATTTTAATAGAATGATAAGAGGCACATCAACAATCCTGCTGGTTGCTCTCTTTGATCATTTGCTTTTATTTTCATCTCTTCTTTAAAAAAAAAAAATAGTACATGCACATACATGCTGTGATGAACTTATCAGGCAGAATTGGGATAGACTTGGTATTTCCTGTGCATATAATACCTTGAGCCCTTGAGTATAAGCTTGTATTTTATTGTTTAATTGATACAAACATGAATTGCTGTTAAGCAACAGAAAGAAATTGACCAGCTGAGGAGTGATTAGGAGTGAAGGCTCCTAACTTTCATGGCTCTAAGAACTGGAGACAGAAGCAGTAACAGCCGGTGCTGATAGAGCTGTTGCTCCTTTGCTGTGATTTCACAACACATGTACATTCATTTATAATCAGCACCTCTATTCCTGGGGTTACGTGTTATCTCATATGTGTTTCCCTTATTAGCATACGTGAATTTTAGTCTCTAAGGTAGCCTCTGAGTGTTTTGATGGAGATTTTTTTTCATCTATGTATCTTCAACACATATCCAGAATGCTTTAACCAAAGAAAAACTGTGTATATAAGTGTTCATAATAGAGGGTTAGAATTAATAAAGACAACAAAGGGTGGATATAAAGGGCATTAATCATCTATGCCCATTCTGTGAATTATTGTGTTTTTTTTTCCAAGCATACTCACATGCAAACCTTAAGTCTTAGAGCACACTATTAGAAAATGGGCACTTTGAAAGAAATGAGTATTATTTCAGACATAGTGCTCTTTTATGCAATAACTGCTGAAAAACAAAGACTTCTCATGTTTAAATGTATGCAATTGCTTTTATATAAACATACTATATGCTGAACATGAGACAACTATTATTATTAAATGTATATACATTTATTATTTAAAAGGGAGGTCAGATTTGCACCTATCTTACAGTTTTACTTACAAACTAATTTTCTTTTTTTTTTTTTTTTAAGATTTACTTATTTTTTAGAAAGAGAGAGAGAAGTGGAGGATAGGGGCAGAGGGAGAGGGAGAGAAAATCTCCAAAAGACTCCCTGTTGAGCACAGAGCCTAATGCAGGGCTCAATCTCATGGCCCCGAGATCATGACCTTAGCTAAAATCAAGAGTCAGATGCTTTATTGACTGAGCCACCCAGGTACCCCTACAAACTAACTTTCAAACACAACTTTATCTTACTTGGAATTCTGTTTTCTATTTTATGCATGATTTTGTTCTACAGATGCTAAATTTAGAAACTGTAAATTTAAGGGACACATTCTCAGTGATACACTGCAATAACCACAGATTGAAACAGTATCTACATGTGTGCTCATTCATGTCAGACACAGTTTGAGACAGACCTGTTCACATGAAAATTTCAGTCAGTAGTTATCATTTCCTTACAAAGATAAACTATATATAACATACTTTTATATTTATATTTTATACTATAGTATAACTATTATAATATGTAATATATTTATATTACAAAGACAAAATATTTCTTACAAAGACAAACTATATATAATAGGGATGCTTTTGAAATAGTCTAATTAATGAAAGTAACCATACAAATGTTAAGTGGAATAAGGAGTTGATTAATCCAAACACTTCATCTTTTTGAGACCATTTGTCCTCTAAACATGCAGTGATGGTTCTCAAAAAAGTACTTTCTGAGACTATAGGTTGTTATCAAAAATGAAAAAAATCATATTTACTTTATGTAGCAGCAAGAGCATAAAAAACAGATTTTAGAACTTGAAAAGAATATTTATAAATAAATATTTTTGTCTTATATAAGTTAACATTAGATTGAATTCAGCAGCCAGCTTTTTTTTAGCAATGATCTCTTAAATACGCACATACCTTCTATCTACCCCTATAATTCATATCTGTTTTTCAGAACAGCCTTATGATAATGGTCATGGTGTTCCACTTCTTAAATCCATGTTGCTTTTTTAAATTTACATTCCACTACATAGAATACTACACATGTCTTTTATACCCTTAAAGTAGGGTTTTACTCTTATTGTGTTGATATTTTTATCTTGCCAAATGACAGCTGTTACAATATCAAAATGCATCATTTTTATATTCATATTGAAGCTATAGCTAATATTTAATCCCTTTGTCCTTTGAACTCCGTACTAGAGTTGAGTGGTTAGTACAATACCATATTAGAATTTTACATAATACTGAAAACTGATGTATTGAGCCTTTTGTTGATTGGTAGGTTGCTTTAATTACACACATTTTTTTAATGATTACTTCCTCTCATTTGAAGTTTCTCATAAACCATATATTTTAATAGGAAAAAAATTTCAATAGTAAGAAAATAAAATTCTTATCTTTGAGAATAGGAAATTGGTAGATATTTTCCGAAATGGAAGGTTAAATGACTTGATAATGGCATGACTATTGTTTAGTTGATATTTAATTAATTAATTAACTAATCAATTAACCTAGGAGTTAAATTCTAAAAGATACACCTAAAAGAGTTAAAAGTGTACACCAGGAAGTCGAGAGAAGGACAAGATGAAGTTATTATTTATTATAAATTTAACATACTATTTGACTTTTTGAACCACCTATTTGCACTATTTAGCACAAAAATACTAAATTAAAACAAAAGATATCTTAGACATTAGTTAAAAATAGAATCATGAGAAGACATCTACTGTAATCTCATATAGCAAAAACCAAAAAATAGTTCTCCACATTCACAATATAATATGCATACACATTATTTCACTAGAGACCTGGACAGTGACAACAGCAGAAACAAAACTAAATGAAGAGAACAAAGGGTTAGACACTTAAAGCATGGAAAATGAAATGCTTTTATTTCAGAGGTTGGAAATAACATATATTATGAATCCCTAAATAGATCTTGAAGATCATTAGTCAAATTTCCTTATTTTATGAGAGCAATCGGCAATTAGAGAAAGAAAATTATCTGAGGATGGTCATACATCAGCCTACAGCAAAATTTGAGATGGGGAAATCTCTTGTTACACTAATGGGATAAAATAAGATATTCTCATTTACCAGAGACCTGCAAAGAGGTACTGTCCATAAGACAGAAATTGTAGTACGTGATATATTATACATAGCCTCCCTCATATCCAGAAAAATTCAGTTATTACCTAATTATGCACAAGAGGGGAAGTTGGTTAATTTGGTCTATTTTGAAAGTGTTCATAAATGTAAATTTTGCATAAAAATGATTCAAAAAAATTTAAATACTTTGAAAAATCATGAAAAGAACGCACAATGAGCATTTTGATAAGTAAAACTTGAAATGAATATTTTCATGTTTGCAATGTTCCTGTTTTCAATTTCTTACAAGTTTAATATTTTTTACTGAAGGTCTAAAGTATTTAAGCAGTTTCATCATTTAATTGACTAAAATTTGATTATGGTGTTCTTCACAAATATTTTGGTACTTCTAGTAAAAGTAGATAGAAAAAGATAGACTAACAGTTTGATCCTGGAATGCAAACACAGAAACAAAAAAATAAAAGTTGTGTATGATTCTTTTTAATATATATGTATATTCATTACATCATCAAAGCCTAATATATCATTTTTAACCAGTGCATGTATTTTATTTTTTTATTTTTTTAAGATTTTATTTATTTATTTGACAGACAGAGATCACAAGTAGGCAGAGAGGCAGGCTGAGAGAGAGAGTGGGGAAGCAGGCTCCCTGCTGAGCAGAGAGCCCCAGGTGGGGTTCAATCCCAGGACCCTGAGATCATGACCTGAGCCGAAGGCAGAGGCTTAACCCAGTGAGCCACCCAGGCGCCCCAAGTGCATTTATTTTAATTTAAAATTAACTACTTACTGGAAATTTATCAATGCATTACTAAAATATTTTTAAGCTTTATTAATTTATGAAATTCAGTCTTATTTATTAACATAATTGAAAGCATAATTGAGAAGAAAAGAGCTTTAATAAGAAAGACTATTCTTTAGGGTTATCTGGAGTTTTAAAATCTTATAAATTTACCAAAAGAGAACATGGTCAAATTAGTTAGGATAGTTAATGTAATTATTTTAAAAACTTAAACTAATTTAATCTAGAAATTAGTACAGTTATATTATTTCCATTTGATTACTTTGAATCTTAAAAAAGTGTTGTTGTCTTTTTAGTGTATTAATCTTTTTCCAGTGAAATTCTAAATACAGACGTTGTTCCTTTAAGATTAAAATAATACTCATGAGACATGAATAATGTGACTTTAAAAGCTGAAGGGGCACATGCACTGGAATGTTTATAGCAGCAATGTCCACAATAGCCAAACTATAGAAAGAACCTAGATGTCCATCGACAGATGAATGGATTAAGAAGATGTGAGATTATATATATATAAAATCCCCACACAATTAAATGCTATGCAGCCATCAAAAAAAAAAAAAAATCTTCTCACTTTCAATAACATGGATGGAACTAGAGGGTATTATGCTAAGTGAAATTAGTCAATCAGAGAAAGACAATTATATGATCTCTCTGATATGAGGAATATGAGAGGCAGAGTGGGGGATCATGGAGGGCAAGGAAGCAAAAAAAAGAAAACAAGATGGGACTGGGGAAGGAGATAAACCATGAGAGACTCTTAATCTCAGGAAACAAACTGAGGGTTGCTGGGGGCAGGGGTGGGGGAGGGATGGGATGGCTGGCTTATGGACATTGGGGAAGATATGTGCTACGGCGAGTGCTATGAATTGTGTAAGACTGATGATTCACAGACCTGTACCTCTGAAGGAAATAATACATTATATTTTAATAAAAAAAACTTTTTTTAAAGGCCATTTATATATGTTTATGGAAAAAAAAAGCCTCTTGCAGAAATATTTGACTCAGGCACAGTTCTCTCCCATAGAAATCTTTTATTGGAACAAATCCTACTGACATATTGTTAAAAAATTTTCATTATAATTCTTATTATCAAATTTAGTATAAAATTTGAAGCCTCTCTCTGCCCAATAAATAAATAAAATATTTTTAAAATTAATTAAGTAATTAATTAAACAGGTGATGGGGTGGCTCATTATGCATCTGCTTTCAGCTCAAGTCATGAGCTCAGGGTCCTGGGATCGAGCCCTACATCAGGCCCCCTGCTTCTGCCTCTCTGCCTACCACTTCCCCTGCTTGTACTCTCTCCTTCTCTTTCAGTCAGTAGGTAAGTAAAATCTTTAAAAATTAAAGAAATAATAAAATTTGAAACCAGTTGCCCTCTGAATTTACAAAATGCAAGTCACTTAGCCACTTAATAAAAATGATATCTTCTTTACTGACTAATATGAAAAAATCTGATTTATTAGATACCATTATTAATTAATAAGAAGCCAACAGATAAATTACCTAATGACCTCTCCAAGAATAGAGTTACAGTTTCATACCTTCTCTAAACATGAGCAAACCTTTTCTTAGTGAAAAAAATAAAGTCTTTGTGCATCTGCTAACATTGTTAATGTATTTAATTAACATAATTTAACACCTTTTTCAACTGTATATTAATTCTTAACAATTTCCATTTCTCTCATGATAAAGTTACTTTTTAGTAATTGCTAGAAATTCATGTAAGAAAAAATGTAAAGCACATATGCCCTTTTTTAAATTAAAGGACACAATCTCTCAAATTCATCATTTTGATTTTATAGCTATCCAGTATATTTCTTCAAATGTGTAATATAGATGGTTTATGCTCTAGGTCAAACATGTTAGCAAACCCAATGAACAACATTTTACTGTAAACTTGGTCCCCTGGGAAATGAGAATAAATAAAATGCTGGATTGGCATTAAAAATGTAATCGTAGTTAGAGGATATGTACAAGGGTAAAAATGGTTCCAAGTCCTTGATCTATCTATTATAAAGAAGTTATTACTTAATTAAAAATCAGAAAAAAAATCTCAATGTGCGTCATATGAAGATATATTTTCAGTTGGTTTCAGTTGATATATTTATTTGAGATTTTCTTACCTACTTTCCCCTCACTTTACCCTGTATATTTTTTTCTGTTAGCTGTTTCCTAGTCTTGATTGCTAGTATCCAGTTGAGAAACACCTGCACAGAAATCGACTTTGATCGTGTCGATTGCTTTCACTTTAAATATGCAGCTTAAGAATATCTGTCATCTATTCCTTATTATATTGCAGGGGAAAAAATAGTGATGACTACATTGTTGCCACTTTTAAGGACTGGAAATTAAATTTCCTTTTTCTATACAGTCACAAAATCTTATTTCGAATCAGTGTACCTGTTCTCTATTAATTGTAATGCTAGATGAATAGTTAATCTTTCGAGTATTCAATATGCTTTCATTTACTGTGCACTTTTAACTAAAATATTTTTCTAGGTTTTAAATACCCAAGGAATTTTCCAGTCATTTTAAAGGAGCAATTGATCCTATCACATCTTTAATTATGAGTAGCATTATTATTGAGCCATAATACTACCTAAAGTGTATGATTTCTAACCAAACCATCAATATTAATTTTAACTTGTAATAGCCAAGAAATCCTGATTCCTTCTCTTCATGTTAAAAGCCATAAAGGCACTTTATACTCTTTAAAAGTTCATTTTGAGCTCTTTTCATTTAGCTGATGTCCTGACCTTCAGAGTATTCTTCATGGATTCTGGGCACTGCCCCATGCTCGGCCTGGCTTGACAGATATTGGGCAAGTTGTTCTTACTGGCACGCTGCCCCATGTGTTTAAGACCCAGCAGTGACATCTTTCAGCTTAGAAAACACAGCATGAACAACTGTGCTCAAAATTCTATGCAGTGACATCCAAGAAAAGTTTACTTTTTGGAAAAATAACATAATTTACTCCTGCCAAGCCTATGAGGATATTTCCAAAACATATATATTTCTTAAAGAGAGAAACCTTATTTAGTATTTTTAGACAAAAATAATGCTCATGATGAAATATTTTGAGATCTCTAAATATATTCAGAACTTAATTTATTTAAAAACAAATCTCAAACATTCAAATATGTTTCAGCCCTGCATTCTTTTATAATTTTCATTCAGAAACTCTAATTTAAGAAAACAACTTTATGTTGAACTGTTTTTTTTTATGAGGAAGATTAAAATCAAGATAAAATCCTTACAAATCTCTAAAGTATTCAAAAATATTTTTATGTATTCATTGGAGAAATTTTCTTTTGCCTTCATAAAAGGTAAGTGTCACTTAAACTTAATTTTCTTAAATTAAGTGTTAAAAAGACAACAAAACATGTTTAAAACTAATTCAATACATTTTTCTATTAATGCTAAAAAAATTGGAAATGTAAGAATGAGGTTCACTAAAATATTGGGATTGTTTTCCTTATTGATGTGGGAGAGGATAGTTCTTGCAATAATTCACGCCAGACTTAATTATGTAGTCTATTTAAAAGTCAAAAGACTGGCTTCATTGTATCTTGACTGGATGATGCTACCCTCTGAAGCCACAGGCACTGATGAATCAGAGAATGTTGTAGATGCAAGAGGTAGCAAGCATCTGCCATTGTCTTTCAGAGACAATGTTATTTGGTGGACTCCAACAGTCTGCATTAAAGAATAACAGATTCCATGGCTTACACCCTGTAGTATCAAGCCTAGAAACCAAAATTTCCCTTCTCTTTTTGAGGAAAGGAGAGCATACATCCAAGTGATAACTTAGTTTTGTATCATTGTTTGACTTTGCTGAAACTATTTTCACATGACTATTGTATTAATAGAGTAAAGCCCAAAGAACAAAAAATAGAAGCTCAATTCAAACCTTGTATTTAGACAGAATTGTATTATTTTAAAATTTTCCATTTTGGGTGCCTGGGTGGTTCAGTCAGTTCGGATCAGGTCATGATCCTGGAGTCCCTGGATCGAGTCCCACATTGAGCTCTCTGCTCAGCAGGGAATCTGTTTCTCCTCTCCCCTTCAACCCTTTTGTGCTCTCACTAGTTCTCTCTCTCTCTCTCTCAAATAAATAAATATATAAATCTAAAAAAAATAAAGTTTTCCATTTTCTGAAGAAATTTTTATGGTATGTGAACTACCTATTTGATATTATATCTTATTTATCTTCTTTTTTTAACCTTCTTCAAGGATCACTTATATCACTACATTTATTCTTTCATTTATTTCTACAGTTTCATATTTAACCATAGATGCATGTTCTTTCACAAGTATATAAGATCTGTTCTGCCATGTCATTGTCTTTTCATAGCATTTGAAGTTGATTGTGTCCTTGTGACTCATTTTGGGCAATGAAATGTGAGCAAGAATATTGGGATACTTATAATTCTATAGCCATTAGTTGCTGATTATGGAATGCCTTGGAGTGTATATTAATTTCCAGACACATCAGTCAGGTGAAGTTGGTTCTTCTGATGAAGGACAAGAGCTGGCCATTAGAAGTCAGGCTGGCATGCACCAGTAAGGTGAATGATTCTAAGGGCATATGGGCAGAGTTTTGGCAGAATCTGCTACATAAATATTATGAGATGCAATTGTTCTTAAAGAATAGCAATTTTACAGAGTTCATCTTAGCTATTCCAAATATTACATTTTCTAGCTGAAAGAAAGACTAGTCTAGAATTTGGTGGTTCTTCACTATTTGGCTCAAGATTTAAGGATTTTCAATAATGACCTCCCCATATTTCTAATAAGGAGGATCCATCTTTATTTTGTATAGAAGTTACTCTATGTCTTTGGTGTTTTAGCCACATGACTTTTCCTAATTTACTCAAATTTTTATTCATATAAAATAACCTGAACTTTTAAAATATTCTAAATTTGGATCCACTAATGAATGTGTCCTATGTAAAAATGGCATAGAACTCCAAGTCACTTCTAGATTGACATTTTGAAAACACAGTATATGCTTCACCACACTCACTTCCCCTTGTTAAAGATGGATTGGAGCAGCAACTACCTCCTGTCTCCCTTCAAAGGACATGTACCAGGATAAAAAAGCAAGCCTTTGTTGTGTCACTTAAACTAATGTGAAGAGTCCTAACTCATGAACTTGCAAATTAAAAAAAAAAAAAAAAAGGCCAAAAGTGTATGGGTTGGGAGATAGAATTAATTTTGTACATTATAATTTTATAAATATTTTATTTTCTCAAGCTTGAACCTACAAATCTGACTTTCTTTTCTGTTGTGGTCTTTTTATATTCACTCTCTACAATGAGTCTGAAGACTTCAAATAATATGAATCAAGATCCACCAGAAAAAATCATATGTATGCACAATCTCATTTTTGATATCCATTTCTCTCTTTCATGACATAAAATTCTAATTTTTTAGAAAGTGTTAAAACTTTCAGTATCAAAAAAGGACACAATCTTCTTAAAATTTATTATAGGATTTTAAAGAATAGGATTTGCCTGTATAAATATAGGTTGTTTTCGCAGAGATTTGTTTGAAAAATTTCCTCTCATATATCTGAATCCCTTACTTCTATTCTTTAAATGCTTTATTCAACATCTAAATCTTGAGAATAATACAGTATATCAGTTTTAAAGGATGTTCAGAAATCACGAAACTGATAAGATCATGATTCAAAAAATGTTTAATATCCTCCTTCCTAAAATTAACCTTATATTAAGGAGTATAATAAAAACATAAAGAAGAATACAAACCAATACAAGAAAATAAATGAATCATAAGGCCTTTGAGGCACTTCATGTATTTTGTTTGATGGCTTGCTGCATCTCAAGGATTTTTTTCCCCACAATAGATATACTTTAAGCCATATTACTAAAAGAACAATACCATTTGATAATCTTCAAACTGCTTGAATCTTTTGTAGCTAAATAGCTTTATTCCAGAAAAGAAGATAAAATTTAAGCTGATTGGAGTCATAAATATGTCAAGAATCAGTCTAAATACATCATTAAATACCACACTACAATTTAAGATGCTCTACTAATATCAACAAAATATCATCTTTGAAGTTTTAAAGATATCAGTCAAACATATTAACCAGATAAAAGATACTGCAAAACTTTAAGCCACCTAAAAGCATTAGAAATAAGAAATTAGCATTCAAATATATGTATAAACCATGCAATTGTTTTGTATTTGGAATTACATTGCATGAAGCATCAAAATCTACTTTATAAGTGTTCATTTATAAAAACTGAAATAGCTTTTGATTTATTAACAATACTTTATAAATGTTGATATATAATGCCTTTGAATGAAGGGTACATCCTAAAAGTCACAGAATGTTAAAAATATTTCAATTAGTTATCTTTTTTGGTTCATACTCTGGTTTGAACTCATTAGTATTTCATTTTACATTAACAATTTCAAAAGAATTTAAATTTGTAGTTTAAATTATATTTTTCTAATTATTATATTAAATTATAATCAATTTTCAAATGTAGAAAAAATAAAAATACATCATAGTGGAGTGCTTTTAAATCTTAGGAGGTAAGGCATTCTGGGGTGTTTAAAACAACATAGTATTTTAAGTGTTTATTTTCTAGTTTTTCATAAAATTCATGTTCCAGCAAGAAGAATATTAGAATATACCATCCCAAAATATACCAATTAGGCATAAAGATTATTTTGAGCTAAAGGCAACTGAAGAGAAGTTGACAAAAAAAAGCTCCCACCCTTCTGTATTTTCCTAAAAGCAGGGCATAAATTTACAAAGGTGCCCTGCCTCCCTTCACCACCATGAAAGACAAAAGTTAATTACTGGAGTCAACTATAGACATGATCAGCCTGGAGAAGAAACCAAAGGAATCAAAATTACAGACTTCACTCTTTAGCTTTTATCTACCATTATTTTCTCCCCACATATTTATCTTCCCAAAGTTTCCTGCCCTTGGAAACCTAAGACTACTTTACTTTGTTATGTCATTTCTCCAAAAATGGATTGCTTTTTTGTTGAAGATGTTATATAAACCAGAATTCTAAACCATCACTTGGAGTTACTCATTTTTCCCTAGGTGTCTCCTATTTATTCATGAGGTATACATGTTAATATACTTGTGTATGTGTTTTTCTATCAGTCTCTCTCTTTGGGCCCCACTACTTTGAAGGGTAGTAGAGGGAAACAATTTTTCCTCACCTACAAATATTTGGTAAGAAGTATTAAGAATGTTCATTCTAAATAGTATTAGTATGAGATACAGTTTCCAGAGCTGGACAAGACAGAATCTGTATATACCATTTCAAGTAGAAAATAAAACAACAGAAACTAAGAGTTTCTTCTCAAGACCTATTCTCCCACTTTGATGTGTTTCTTTCCAATAATTCTTAAGCCAATCCCTCAAAAGAACTGCAGTAAAAGTACCTCTTCTGGAATAATTCTCTCAAGTAGTTATATTATTTTATGTTGTTAAATATGCTCACTATTAGTGAGTTATGCTCATGTATTTGTGTTATTAAATATTCATGCAGTAATTTATTCTTTCAATAAACATGTAACAAATGGGTAATGTGACTCCTAGAGTAGGTAAAGAGACAATCAATAAAAGATTCCTATTCCCAAGAACTATCAGTGCTGTTGTCAAATCACCTAAATGAGTATGATGAGACCTGACATGCAAATTAGGGACATATCACCTTTTGAATATAGTTACACATCAGACCAAGAACTTCAGATTTTATTAGATGGAAAATTAAAAACCGCTTATGAAACTGACTGTCCCTGCCCAGAGATGAATGTGGCAGCTTCCTTATTTGAGGTCTTTAATTCTCCAAAGGACTTTTCTTTCCCCAGTTGTCTTTCGTGGAAATTTCTCACTCTCCACCTCTTCCCTCAAACTTCATGTGATCAGAAAGGAAGTGCGGAGATAGATGCATAATGCATTCTCCTAGCTCCAAGCCATTATTTCCCACTATCTAGTAAAAGCTAACTAGTAGATTGATCCATATGAAGTAGAAAATATTCAACTATTTTCCTCCTATACAAAAGACAATTTAATTAAAATTCACCCATTATTTTGAAGTTCTTGAACTTTCTTTTATCCACTGATATTATCATTTCTCAGTAGAACAATGTTTACACCTGAGTCATAACATATTTACTCATTAAAATGCTATCATCAAACAATTTTACTATGTAGACACTACTTTGAAAACCATAACTTTTAAATCTTTTGTACTCAAACAAGTTATCATTACCTGTATTCTCTTCCATCAACCACTCTTACAGTTATATGGCCCAAAACTTGTTGACTTGATTGTACTACTAAATGTGTGATGTTGAATACCTACCAGCTCCTCAGAATTGGTTGGGAGTCATTCTTTGTGTACACATCCTCATTCTTCTCAACATATATTTAAAACTTTCACCATTTTCATCAAATAATTAACCCCACTACTTCTACTGAATATAGTCAAATCTTATGTCCTATCGTGCATTAAAAAACAAAAACAAAAACAAACAAAAAACAAATTAGGAATACTCTCATCTTCTTGCCTCCTACCTAAGAAGTCAAAATAGTATGTACCTTATTGTGGTAGACTGTATTTATTGATCTTATTCTTTCCTCTGAACCTGTTGCATTAGAATAAATCCACTGATATATGGATTTATTGATATATGTATCAGTTTGCTGTACCTCCTTATAGAATACAAGGAGTAACATTCTCTGAGCCATTATTTTGGGCTCAGATACGTGACTTGCTTCGGGCAATGTGATTTAGCAAACCTGTGTTAAGCAGAGGTTTTAAATATTTTACATTGTTTTGCTTTCCCTCTTGCACTTCAACATGATGAGAATTCTATTCTATTCAACATGATGAGAATTCATCATGTTCTATTCTATTCTATTCAACATGATGAAAATTTTCCTAAGTAGCTAATAGGAGACAATTGGAGAAGACTTCAACCCAGTTTAGACTAAATATCACCCAATCCCAGAAGAACAGGCATAGAAAACCTCCTCACATATTTCCATTGAATAATAAACATGTACAATTGCAAGTTGCTGCCAAATGGTTTGTTAATCTTGATTATTAAATTTTTACATCATTTTGGATATATTTCCTTCTATTCTTAGAAGTGGCTGTTAGTAAGAAGTTGTCTGCTGGCTCAGGCTGAGAGTGGGTGAAAGTCCAGGAGGAAGCAGAGCAACCAACCAAAGTTTGATACTAAATATTTAGTTCTAACTGATTAATGGAGTTGATACAGTTCAGTTAAACATTTACACTGCCCCAAATGGAAATTTGGAGGTCTTATATCTGGTCAGTTGTGGTAAACATGGGGGACATCCATAAATTTGATTTAATTCATACAGGGAGCCCTTTTTTTTTTTTTTCCAGAAAGCTATTTCCTGGAACACAAAATGGTGAACACAAAATGGATTTCTTTAACCATGGTTGTTTATCAGGATTACAAGGCTATTGTAAATTTCAGCACTGTGGTCAAAATGCATGAGTATCATAGTTTTATGTTTTATAGTTTTGTAAATATTAATATCTGGTATGGCATGTTAGTCTTCCTTGATTTGTTTTCAAAATTGTCCTAGGCATTATTGATCTTTTTGCCAATTCTAAGAATAATTTGACAAATCAATATAAAAATCCATTTTTTATAAAACTATAATTGCAATATATTTATAGATCAATAAAAAAAGAAATGATATTTTCATGACCTTTATAACCTGTATATACCATGTATATGGTATATCCTTCACATGCTTTTTTTTTTTTTTTTTCTTAAGGAAGAGGTAATGGTTTCCCCAAGGATCTATTATCATTTTACTGTAAACATTTCCTTAGGTACATTATAGCTTTTTATTAATCTTAAAAATGAAAATTTCAAGGGGTGCCTGGGTGGCTCAGTGGGTTAAAGCCTCTGCCTTCAGCTCAGGTCATGATCCCAGGGTCTTGGGATTGAGCTCCATGTTGGGCTCTCTGCTTGGCAGGAAGCCTGCTTCTTCCTCTCTCTCTGCCTGCCTCTTTGCCTATTTGTGATCTCTGTCTGTCAAATAAATAAATAAAATCTTTTAAAAAAATTAAAATTTCAAAATAATTACATGTCTAATTTTGATAACTAATATAAAAGAAAGCTATGAATATATATATATATATATATATATATATATATATATAGGTTTTAGTCCAACACATTTGCTAAATACATTTGTTAGATCACATTGTCTATCTAGATTTTTTAAATTTTCTGTATATGTACCAATGTCCTCTGCAAAAAATAATGTTTTTTCTTTCTTTCAATTTTTAGAGTTCTTAGTTCTTCTAGTGCTGGATAGTACCTCCAGCATACAACACTGAATATAACCAGTGATAGAAGACACCTTGTCTAATCCTTGAATTTGAGGAAATAGTTTAAATGTTTACTGGGAACCACTAAATGGATATTTCACAGAATGAACTTTGTAAAATAATGTTTTACCCTAATAAAATATAATATTGTTTACTTCTTTGCACCTCACAAATTTTAGCAAATATAAGGATTTTTTTTTTTAATCAGAGGAAAAATACAGTCTGTACCTACTGAAATTAATGCTGTTTGTGTAGCATTACTTTTCACTTAAGGAACAAATGGATTTATCATGTTCATTTTAAATCTCTTTTGATCTAAAGGCCAGAATGTTATGCTACCTGTGTTGCAACTTTAAAGGCATAAAATTAAGTTTGTAAAGACCATAGTTCTAATCAAATATGCCATCCTTGAATTCCCTGAATTCCTTTAATAGCACACGTGGTGGTAGTATGCACAACATCCTGACATTATAAAATAGACATTCTTAATGAATCCAATATCAGGAGTAAAAGGAAATTACTGATATACTCTATACTCTGGGGAGCCAAACACAAAACACACACGTGCACAGTGCAAATCAAATTCTAAGTGGAGACTTAGTAAAGTCCTGATAAGCGTCAAGTACTGCTTAAACTGAAAAAAGGAAAAAAAAAAAAACGCATGTTTTGTGATAAAATAAAGCACAATTTTGACAACTTAAACTTCTGAGAATGTCAGAAATACACAGCATGTACATTCTTGCAGAATGTAATGCCTAACTCTGAAGGAAATTCAAATAAACAGAAAAAACACACAGTGCAAGAACACTGGAATCAAAAAATAAAAAGATTTTGATACTGGTTAATAAAATCCACAAGGAGACAATTTCAGAAAGTATTTTACCAGCAAAATTGTGTAACATTGAGAGTGCCATCTTGAAAGAAAAGTTTTGGAGAGCCATACAGCTATAACATAGGGTGGAAGGTAGAGAATCCTGATGGAGAGAGGAAAATGGATGCTCAGTAAGAACATACTCCACATTTAAAGCAGAAATGAAAGATAAATAGACTCTGGAAAACAAGATGGAATTTCCTCAAAAAGATAATAATAGAACTATCCTATGATTCAGCAATTGCACAACTAGATATCTACCCAAAAACCACAAAAATAATAATTCAAAGGGATATATATATATACTCTGATATTTACAGCAGCAGCATTATCTTTAAGAGACCAATTATGGAAACAGCCCATATGTCTTTCCACTAATGAATGGACTATACACACACACACACACACACTCACACACACATATATATGTGTGTGTGTATATATATATATATATATATATATATATATATATAAAATTGTAAATATTAGAATATTACTCAGCCATAAAAAAGAAAGAAATGTTGCCATATACAATGACATGGATGGAGCTAGAGAGCATTATGCTAAGCAAAATAAGTCAGTCAAAAAAAGACAAATATATGATTTCACTCATATGATGGAATTTAAGAAACAAACAAACAAACAAAAGGGGATAAAAGAGGGAGGTAAACCTGGAAAGGGACTCTTAACTATAGAGAACAAACTGAGGGTTGAGGGGGGATGGGTAAACTAGGTGATAGGGATTAAAGAGTGTACTTGCTGTGATGAGCCCCAGATAATGTGTAGAAGTGTTGAATCATTATATTGTACACCTGAAATTAATATTACTGTATGTTAACTAACTGGAATTTAAACAAAAAGTTAAATAACATATTATCTCACTTATATGTGGAATCTAAAAAAAAAAAAAAAACTGAGCTCATAGAGAATAAAATGGTGTTTGCCCAAGGTGTGCTGGGGTGGCAGATAGGTGAAAGGGGTCAAAGTGTACAAATTTCCAGTTATAAATAAATAAATCATGTTAATGTAATGTATATCATGTTGATTACAGTTAGTAAGATTGTGTTGTATAATTGAAAGTGTCCAGGAAAGTAGATCTTGGAAGTTCTTATCACAAGAAAAATAATGGAATTATGCATGGTGATGGGTTTTAACTGGACTTATTGTGATCATTTTCCAGTACACACAGTATGAAAACATTACATTGTACACATGAAAAAGAAAGAAAGAAAGAACAGAATTGGGACACCTTGGATCACAGAGGTAAGGACATAACTACGTACTCCTAACAGCCTGAAGATACACATCTCATGTAAACATGGGAAGCAAAAAAAAAAAAGATTTATTTAATCCCATAAAAATTATGAAATGAAAATGATGAAATGAATAATGTTTCAAAAGAGAATAAGGAAATAATGAAACACAACTAAAATGCAGCAACAAAGCTGTTGTATTTTAACTGTTTAATAAATAATCATTGGTCAACCAACACTTTTTTTTTAAGATTTTATTTATTTATTTGACAGACAGAGATCACAAGTAGGCAGAGAGGCAGGCAAAGAGAGAGAGGAGGAAGCAGGCTCCCCACTGAGCAGGGAGCCTGATGTGGGGCTTGATCCGAGGACCCTGGGATCATGACCTGAGCTGAAAGCAGAGGCTTTAACCCACTGAGCAACCCAGGCACCCCAACCAACACTTTTTGAAAAAGAAATACATCTATCAAGAATTGTCTTCGAAATGTGTGAAATATCTTCCTATCAGTTAGGAATAAGGTAACATTTCTGGATCAGAGACTATCTATTTGAAGCTTAAAAGTCAAGGTAGGGGGTTGGGTGAGCTTGGTGGGGGGTATTATGGAGGGCATGTATCACACAGAGCACTGGGTGTGGTGCATAAACAATGAACTCTGAAACACTGAAAAGAAATTTTTTAAAAAATTAATTTCAAAAAGTAAAAAAAAAAAAAAGAACAACAACAAAAATCTTAATGCATTTCCCAAATTCATGAATAAACCATGAATTTTATATATGATGTCCAGATGCTATAATAAGGTAGTCATGTAAGATAAATTGTTACTGTAGAACTATTTCAAATTATTTTGATTTCAGCATATAAATCACAATCACTTATATTACTATTTTTATCATGTCTTCAAACAACATCTGGTTCCTTAAAACAATATGAAGAATCAATGTCACAATTCATACATGTTCTCTCTGCAGCTACATGACTACCAACTGAAGAGCAAAATTTACTATTTACTTATTGCAAACTGTCCCTTATCTCCTTTATGCAACTATTGCAAATACTCTACTAACTCATTAGAACCTCTAGACTCCTGATTTGGAGCACAAAGAAAATGGGCACCAGGGGCTACCTTATGTCATCATGTATTGTATCTGGGCTATATGAGAAAAGGAGTTCGCAAGTTAAGTAATAAACAATGTACGTTAAGTCTTTTCTCGTAAAAAAAAAAAAAAAAAGTCAAGACTATTCTAGCAAGGGAGAGAGAATGACAGACTGAGGAAATAGCAAGAACAGAAATATGGTGGGTAAAATTAACAAGATGTGCTCAGAGAAATCAAATAGTTCAGCAAATCCGGCGCATGTGTTTCCTGATATAGGGTGATGGTTATGTGTGTGTTGGGAGCAGTAGTGGTAAAAAAGTTGGAGAGAGTCCAAAGACCAAATCAAAGTGGTAAATAAGCTGGAGAGAGTTCAAAGACCAAATCAAAAAGAGAAAGATATGAGCCAATTTGATGCAATGGAATTTAATATTGTAAACAGCCTTAATCAAATCTGATTTGTTTGTTGAACTACCCATCTTCCCTCCTCCTGATAAATGAATTATATTTCCAGAAACTATAAAATTGCAGGTCAATAATTCTGTCTTGAATTACAAAATGACTGATTAAACAAATAGCATTTAAGCAGTTTTTTTTAATCAGTTCATTGTTGTAGTGTAGATTCAATAGCTATATTTGAAAAATATAAAACGAAAAACACACAAAAAAGGAATTAGACAACTTTGGCATTAATACAAATTAGACTTGAAGGGAATTTATTCTATAATTATCCCCAATAGTACTAAAAAGGTAGAGTAAAATAGATAAATTTAAGAACAGTGATTGGGGGCCTGGGTGGCTCAGTGGGTTAAGGCCTCTGCCTTCGGCTCAGGTCACGATCTCAGGGTCCTGGGATCGAGCCCCACATCGGGCTCTCTGCTCAGCAGGGAGTCTGCTTCCTCCCTCTCTCTCTCTCTGCCTGCCTCTCTGCCTACTTGTGATCTCTGTCAAATAAATAAATAAAATCTTAAAAAAAAAAAAAAGAACAGTGATTGGGAATTGAGAATGAGAGAGAAGAAAAAAATCAAGGACAAAACTCACATTTCTAATTAAGGTACTGAAAGGGAAAGAGCTGAAACACTGCATACAGAAAGTAAACAAAATGTTTAAATGTGAACATTAAACAATACAGTATACTAGAAAGTGATGTTGAAATGGAGCTAATCTTGTTTGACAGTTTAAGGTAAACAGTGATTAGGATAAGTATTAAGCATTATGTCAATATTGTTTGTTTTGACAACACCAGGTGACAAATTTAAGAGGATTAACTTTATTATTGGTACTCTATTATTCTCAGGTAAGGGTAGGTAGAAAAGACTAATTTCAAGCACTCATTATCACCACAGACATATTCCCTAGGAAATTTACTCAATATGCTCATTTCAAATAAAATACTCTTAAGTGTTCACTGTGTAAAATGCATTTAAATCAGGCTTTTGTGGTAGAGGAGGGTATGAGATACAAATTTAAACAAATTCAAACAATTTTGAATGAAATGAAATTGACTACCAACTAGAATTTCTTGCCCAAAGTCTGAAGTACCTACTCTGTGTGTTTGCTGTGCATCTGGTTTTCGCTCTTTATGGTTTCCCAATAACCAGTAGTTAGGCAGTATTGTACAAGATCATGTTTAATGAATCCTTAAGGGTTCTTCCAGTTTAATTACCTGGAGTTACCTACCTCAGCTTGCTGGAAGAAAGTGCCAGTTCCTTGGAATATCTTCACAGAGACTGGAGAAGGACACAACAGGCACAATTTTCTGGAGGCAGAGATGACACTGTTGCCAGTATAGCAGGCACCGAGTACACAACCAAACTTGTTTTCGGGGAGGAAGAATGTCTTGTACCCTTCAAGGTTCTTCGAGCTGGACTAAGAATCAAATTGACATGAGACAAAATAAGAGGAGAAAATCAAATTTAATAGCTTATGCCTGGGGAACCCATACAGACTTTGGAATTCCAAAGGCAGTGGGGCAAAATGAGTCATCTGTGTCATTGTGAACTAAGGAGAAGAGGGTAGGATTCTGGGATTTCAGAGGAAAATAATGCACTTCACAGGGTGATAAGGAGAGGAGTGAATATTTGACAATTAGATATTTGTGGTGCCATATAGGTGGGTTTCTTATATAAAATTTATCTCTTTTAAAAATCCTTATTTTGGGGGAAAGAACCTGGTTTCTTCTATGTAGTTAAGGGATGGTCAGAAGTTTCTCTTGAGTTCCATAGGTTCTTCACTGTCTTCAGCTCAGAATAATCATCATGCCAAGGTGCCCTACCTTGGGATCCCTGTCCTCAGCTCCTACACTGTCTTATTTTCCTCTAGCTTCCATCAAGGTTGCAATCCAGGTTGCTGTGTAAAGGCTTTGAAGAGATCATCCTCAAATGTTTCTTCTAACAGAGGGATTTTGAATAAAGAGCTAAACTTAGCACTTTGAGGAATAACATGGTTTACTTCATTTTTTTTTCCTTTACTTCAGAAGTTAAAGTTAGGCTTTCCCTAATAAATAAAATTATCCAAAGAGAAAACAACTAAACTATCACCTCAATATAGTGTTATAATAACAGCCAATGAACCACCCCACCCAAACCACAGGAAATAAATAAATTTTGAGGTAACTTCTATATCTTACCAGTCACTCCCATCTTTAGATGATAAAGAAATAGAAATGACATTGTTTGCCCATGAAAATATTGCTAAATTTCTATTTTAAAAGGATATAAATTCAGTGACTCAGGTTTACCTTCAAGCTATACTATTTTACACATAGATACTAAACATTTATTGATTCAGTCTTATTTAATGTGCCTGCAAAACAGTCTTTAGTGTAAATGAAACTAATACATTTATTCTTAAGAATTCCAAGGTATATGGTTTAACCAACAGAACACAGGCTCTGAAAAGGCAGTATGTGATTTTCTAAGAACACATGAGGAGACAGAGAACAACTAGTTTGGGGGTAGAGAGGAGAAAAGACCAATAAATACTACACATAAAAAATTGTAATATATTAAAAGCTTTCCAATAACATATCACATATTAAGTGTTAATTTCAGATGACTCTAGAGTCAAGATCTTTTATAGATATTTAACTGCCAGGAATAATCAATATGCTTCTTAAACCATTCCATTGCATAGAAAAGTTTCTAATAAATTTAAACAATTATCAAAATGCAAAAAAAAAAAAAACCTTAGTGAAGTACCCCTAAATACAAACCTATAAGCCAATCCTGTGTAATAGTATTGATTTCAAATGCTGAAATAAGATATTAAGAAGTTAAAGTTCTTATCAATTATTGTTTTCATTCTTAACAATAAATGCTGTTTGAAAAACTAATTATGTTCCCTTTCACTCTCATACTCAAACATGTATTTACATAAAAATAATAGCTTTTCTTGAAGAGAATAAAAACTGGGAAATTTAGGAGTCAATGTGGTATTATTACTTGCCACCAGCAGAGAAGAATACACTGGCCTAAGCTAAAGAAAAAACTATTTGTCCCTTCTTTTCTCACCCTCCCTACCTTCCCTCAGTCCTTCCCTCCTCCTCTCCTTTTCTTTCTTTCTTTCTTGCTTTACCAAAAGCTCTAATATTCTATATAGAATATTTCAGAGATTAAATGTACTTCTTTTTAACTATATCTTTAATCCATGTTTATAGTTAGGTGGTAAGTACATCAGAAAAGCAAATATATCTTTCTTAGTATCTATTTGATAATCTTTAGATAGCTGAAACTTTCTTACAGGAGATTTAACATAGCAAGAGACGAACACCAACTTCTTCCCTCAAAGCCTATAGAAATTCAGCTCGGTTTCCTAGTAACTTCCTGTTCCTTGCTTTGATTTTTAAACTCACTGTCTCTCCAACATTTTCTGAATTATATCCAATTTCTAGCCTTTGCCTATTAATTTGCAGCAGATCTAGTTTGTCTCCACAATGGGTAAGGGTAAGGATTGAACCTTTTTCTGCAAATAGCACAGCATGTCTTTCCCAATTTCTAGCCAGTTGCACCTGCCACTCTAGTCTATTGCTGCTGCTATCAATGCACTGTGCAGCTGTGCCCTGTAGTTCTAAAATTCCCTTCTTCCTCAGTGTGCCAGCATCCCACAATGAAAAAGGAGCTTTCTTTTGATGAATAGACAATGGCTCTTTCTGAAGGCAACATCTAAGTTTACTAAGAAATGTGTTCTTTTTTTTTTAACATCTTAATTTAATTTTTTTTCATGTTCCAACATTCATTGTTTATGGATCACACCCAGTGCTCCATGCAATACATGCCCTCCATAATACCCATCACCAGGCTCATCCACCCCCAGACCTCCCTCCCCTTCATAACCCTCAGTTTGTTTCCTAGAATCCACAGTCTCTCATCTTTCATCTCCCCCTCTGATTTCCTTTAATTTACTTTTCCTTCTCCTAATGTCCTCCATGTTTTTCCTTATGCTCCACAAGTAAGTGAAACCATATGATAATTGACTCTCTCTGCTTGACTTATTTCAGTCAGCATTATATCCTCCAGTCCCATCCATGTTAATATAAAAGTTGGGTATTCATCCTTTCTGATGGAGGCATAATATTCCATTGTATATATGGACCACATCTTCTTTATCCATTAGCCTGTTGAAGGGCATCTCAGCTCTTTCCACAGTTTGGCAATTGTGGCCATTGCTGCTATGAACATTGGGGTACATATGGCCCTCCTTTGGGGTAAATACCCAGTAGTGCAATTGCAAGTTCATAAGGTAGCACTATTTTTAATTTCTTAAGGAATTTCCACACTGTTTTCCAAAGTGGCTGCACCAACTTGCATTCCCACAAATAGTGTAGGAGGGTTCCCCTTTCTCCACATCCTCTCCCATGCTTATTGTTTCCTGTCTTGTTGATTTTGACCATTCTAACTGGTGTAAGGTGATATCTAAATGTGGTCTTGATTTGAATTTCCTTAATGGCTAGTGATGATAGACATTTTTTCATGTCTCTGTTAGCCATTTGTATGTCTTCTTTGGAAAAGTGTCTGTTAATGTCATCTGCCTATTTTTTGACATGATTATCTGTTTTTTGGGTGTTGAGTTTGAGGAGTTATTTATAGATCTTGGATATCAGCCCCTTTGTCTGTAGTGTCATTTGCAAATATCTTTCATTCTGTGGTTTGCCTCTTTGTTTTGTTGACTGTTTCCTTTGCTGTGCAGGAGCTTTGTTCTTAATCAGAACAGGAAACTATATTACATGTTGGTAGACATGTTAGTTAAATCAAATCACCTATTCATATATACCCAAAGAAGTTTGGAATATTGATTAGCAAGGATCCCAGAAAATAAATTTCCCACTTTCTTTTCCTGAATGTATTTACAACTACTAAAATAATTAAAACAAAATGTTCCTCAAGTAAACTATCTTCAAATTATTTATACAAGGAAAATATGGCCTTATTCATAGTCTCAAAATAAAATTGCCTATGTGGTATGGTGTGAACTAAGACATGCTTAAAAGCCTATCGATTCCCTAAATATGCTCTATTACAAAGCTGACATATCTATGTCTTGAGAAAATTATCTCTGAAAGACTCTGACATAATGCTTATCTTCTACTAATTATTTTATGCAGTGAAAAAATATTATTACAATAACCAGTGTTTTACTCCCTTTTAAGCTTGGTCCCTTGGCCTACATATCACTTAGACTACAGCCAAGCTACATTATTTACTATTTCTAAACTGTATCTAAGGATCCCTGCCTTCCTACCTATTTTTACATAAAAGTTGATGACTTTTAACATGCATTTATCCATATCCATTGCAAGAAGTTTGATTTGTGTTGGGAACACAGAAATAAATAAGATACTGTCTGCTCTTAACGCACTTGGCATAAAATTATCTAAGATTCTGCCTATCTTCTCCACATTTATTCAGAACTCTTTGGCTATCATCTTTCAAGGCCAGTCATCCCTTTTAAGGATTCCAATATACTAATATTGCATGTCATTATGAGGTATAAAATTACTGGTAGTAGATATGGTTAGTTCAGTTATTACTTTAAAGTTTCATTTACTTCTCCTTAACTCAACTATTCCCTACCCACTACTAATTTGCTCACCCAAATCCGCTTTTCATTTTACTGTACAACCCTTCATACCATTATTATAAAGAAAATACTGAGCAAACATGAGTTGTATGAAGTTTTCTGAAGTTCAGCTTCTCTTCTGGAAAAGGTGGTGAATAGATAAGAATGTAGAAATCCACCTAGTCTATTTGAAAGAAAACACAACTGTCAGAGAAGAGGAGAACCAAGATCCTGAAATCTGCACTTGAGGAAACTGAACACTGCAGAAAAGTACTAGAACAGATATATTCCAGCTTCTCGAGGTCCAATGTCTAAGATAAACTGAAATTGAAAGAAGCAGCAAGATCAGTGAAAGCTAATAATTTCTATATTTATAAATACATTGTTTACTTTATATTTTTATATGCAAGTTTCTTAACAGCTCCTTCAGTCTCCATCAACAGTTTACTTATTGTCTTCCCAGTCTTCCCCTATTACATAGTCCCAAAACCAAAAGCAGATGCTTTAGGAAGCACATCAATTTCAAGGAGCTGGGAAATGGATAGATGCTGGAAACACTCAAGTCACATTGCGTGGAAATGCACGTTGGGGATAGAAGGAGTCTTTGGCTAGAGCTGTTCAATTGGTGTAGTTTTGTCAAAAACTTAACAGGAATTCATTTTCATGAAATGGCAAAACAAGAATTGAAGTTATCAAATACAGACTGCTCTTTCACAGAGTTACATGATTAAGATAAAAAATGTGAAGTTAGCTAGGTCAAGAAAAGGGGTTTTGTTTTGTTTTGCACTTTGTTTAATGATGAAAACAATAGCATATTTACAACCTCATAAAAATAATAGAGAAGGCAAGCTAGACAATGAAAAAAAGGATAATTGTCTGAGTAATAACTTTATATGAGCATGAGAATATGTCATCCAGTATACAATTAAGTGCTTAAACAAAGGCAAAAATAGAGACAGTTTCTACTGTGATAGAAGAAAAAGTAGAGTATTTGGACACATTCTATGTATTTGACAAAATGTGGTTATCTTTATACATGTCTTTATCATATTTTTTAATTTTTGTTTTTATCATATATAAACCGAATAAAAATATATCCTATATAAACTGAATAAGTAAGATAGTTTGTCATGATATAGAAAGAATTTTCTTCTTTTTGCAAAACTATAAAAATAAGGAAATTACAAACCCTAAAACAAAACAAACAAATTACATTTTGTGTAATGAAGTCAAGGCATTATTTTGGAGCAAAGTGAAATAGAGCAAAATAGAATGACTTTCATACTATGAACATTCTCCTACACAAGCATCATGACACTGGATATATAGAAACAACAGCAATGATAATGAGAGCAATCTTCATTTACAGAAGACCTACTATTTGCCAGGTATTGTTCTCTGATCTATTCATGTAGTGAATCTCAGTACAGTCCTCCAAAGCTGGACTAAGGAAACCAATGAACAAAAGGGTTTATATAATTTGTCTAAAGTTATATACCTTAATAAATGCTAGATCTGAGATTTTAATATAGATAAGTTGGCTCCATAGTTTGAGCCTTTAATTAGAACATTTTCTACATCATTTGCAAATTTATAATTTCATGGTCATTATTCTTGTTTTTAAATTAACAAGTGTTATTTTAAAACAATTATGTAAACAATTAAAACTGCTACTATTTCTAATATATGAAACATGTTAATCATGATTTAGTGGTAACCCCATTTTATCTCTGAATTCGTTATCTCTTTCACTTCTCCTTCTCATTCTCACCCATATCATTCATCTCTACGTCTTGCTATATTGATAACTTAATAGCCTGTTTATAATCAGTCTATAATCATATATATTACACCATGATCTTATAATCATATACCAGTATATTAAGACATATGTTTTAATACACAAATACAAATAAGTACCTAGAACCAGCTGCATTCCACTAAATGCTCCCTGGATTTTGGTTTGCTCTTTCAGTCTGAATATCCAGGTCTATTTTTATCTATTCATTGCTGGTATCCTATGTCCCTTCCATCTTTAAAACTAATCTATACATGGAGCGTTTGGGTGGTGTGATTGGTTGAGCTTCTGACTCTTGGTTTTGGTTCAGGTCATGATCTTGGGGTCATAGGATCAAGCCCTGCATCAGGCTTTGTGCCCAGTGCAGAGTCTGCTTTAGATTCTCTCTCCCTCTACCCCTCCTCCTGCTCTCTCTCTTTCTCTAAAATAAATAAATAAATCTTTAAACAACAACAAATAAAATTAATCTACATGTATCATGCCATATGTTTCACCTTCTAATTTGTCTTCTGGACCACTAATTTAGGCTCTTGGTAGTTCCTTTGCTCTGTTCATTCACAGAAATGACAAAAATCTGTTATGTGATAGAATTGATAGAAAGGAATGTGGGAAGTTCTGGATCTTAAATATCACTTATCCTCTATGGCATCCTTTTTGTATAAAATAAATACTAATTTAAAAGATTCATAAATAAATTACATATAATATGTATTCATATATATAAATTATACACACACACATATCAGCAGTTATAGACATTCAGAATTACATTGGAAGAAACAGTCTAAATGGTGCATGGTACAAGAAAATTCAGTGGATATTCTATTTAAAAATTCAGCAACACATTTTACATAGTGAAATTTCTTATTAACAAGCACTATATCTAAATTTGACAGAGAAGTGTCAAGCTTATAGTACTAGCTACAAATGATTAAACATATTTTTCTAATGACAAAATATTTGCTTATAATAAATAACCACAGTAGGATAAGACAGAAATAGATATGGAAACTGAACTTAATATGAATCCTAGTTATTACTATGTGACCTTGGATGACTAATTTACTCTCTGAAATTCACTTTCCCCATCTGTAAAATGGAGTTGAGAATGGTAATAGCAATCTCACAAGACCTCTGCAACTGTCATAGGAAATAAAGTACATGAAAGTTCTTGGTAAATTTGTTGGAAACTGTTAGATAATTTAATTTAATTTAATTAGGCAAGGGTCATATTCTAATGTACTTGACATCTACATTCTTTTTCATTCCTGGTTAGAGTTATGAAAAGTCATTCACTAATCATAATGTTATTATTAAAACTTGTTTATAATTCAAAGGAGGCAAGTTTTAATCAGATAAATTAAAAAATGCCAAAAATTAGAAAGAGCAACACTTTCATTCTGGGATAAGTATGCATGACATATGGGAATTTAGTGTTAGATAGATTATTGTAGTAATAATGATAGATAATTAAATTCATGTGTTCAAGTCACCCCATTTTTATCTGAGTGTATGTGTGTACACACACACTAAATATGGAAAATGAACATTTTTAGATAATATTATTTCCTGCTTATAATTTATAAAAATGAAAATAATGTTTGATAACATAAATTATATTTGTAAAAATATAACATAAATCCAAGGTGTATTTCATTAATGTTATATAGATTTAGAAATGTTAAGAGAAATATGTCACTCCCTTCCTACTATAAAATCAAACTTTATACATAAGGTCTCTTGTGAAATTTCTTTGTAAGAAAATACATTGCTTTATGACATTCCAAAACTGATTACTCCACATGTTTTTACTTAAATAAAGTATCACAAATATACCATTTTAAGTATAAATTATTTAAAATTGCTTTCTCCCGCTAGAGCTAAAAAAGAAAAGACCATTTCTTCCTAAAGATTTTTTCCACTGATAGTTCATTTAAAATAACACATTGTACCACAATGAAGAAAATTTACTCAATATTGTTTAGAGTGCTCTTTAAGTTCACCTAATTGTTAAGATCTCTCTATAAATATTTGTGTAACGGTTTTGCTTACGACTATTTAATTCACTTTAAAATACGTATCAATCCCTTGTAAAGAATTTAAAGTTGTCTTTAGTACAGGTTAACTTGCAAATTTCACATTTTTAATTTTTAACGTTTTTGAAGATTTAATGAAAAGAATCACTTAGAAAACTTTCAAATGATAACAAAAGAAAGTTGATCTTATGCTCTGTAAGTTTTGTGAATGTTACATATTGTTAAATTGTATCATAAAGGAATCAAGATCTACTAGCTGAATGTAGCAAAAGAATGCTTTATTTTAAATAGAGATCTGGGGAAAAAATAAGAATCATTAATTAGTATCACCTGAAAACTCTTTATATGAAAGCACCATCATTTTAAGCACATGTAATCTTAAATTGACTAAGAAGAATGTATAAGCATCACCAAAATTTCCCTTAAAAAAGAGCAGTAGATTTTAAGAGTAACAAATCATTATACTTTAAGATTACAAAGCGTGCATAGTGTGCATTAATACTTTTTATGCATGGTCTTTCTATTTTTATGAGAAACGATAATTGCATCTTTCTGGAGCTCTGTTTCCCAGACATTTGTTTTGGAAGTGACCTTTGTTTTGGTAAGGTATGCACAAATCACTATCTAGGGCATAGCCTTGTTCTAATAGGCTGGGGTTGGTGGGGTTGTTGTGGTAACAGTTGTTAGGTCCAAACTGAAGGTCAGTTGGCTAGTGCCTTAAGTTCCTCTTTTTGTTGAACTGAAGTTTTTACAAATATATTGCTTAGATATTTAACATCTTTCATAAAAATATTTTCTTTATAGTACCCAAATTATCTCATTTTTGCCTGTTTTCTTTTGATATACACTTTTTCTTTGATGGCATTCTTGTTTTTTGGCACAATAAGATGTTTCAGCGAATCTTCCATGTTTCCTTCTGTAGTTATTGTTACTCTTTTTATTGGTGGAAGGTATTTAGAGAAGTCACAATCAGGATGCCTCTCAGTTACCATTGCTTCTTGGCCTTTTCAAGAGACAGAGAAAGGAAAAATGTATTTTAGAAACAAAACAAATTTGGGGCTCAGTCGGTTAAGCCTCCAACTCTTGGTTTTGGGTCAGGTAGTGATCTCAGTATTGTGAGATCAAGCCCTGTGATGGGCTCCATGCTCAGTGCAAACTGTGTTTCATGGTCTTTCCCTTCTTCACCATCCCTCCCACTCTCTCCTCCCCCCACCACCATCCCACCACCCACCCTCTACCTCACTCCTGCTCATGCTCTCTCTCTCTCTAACCTAACTAAATAAATAAATTCTTAAAAAAAAAGAAACAAAACAAATTTAGGCATTCATATTGTATTTCCAATTCAAATTTACTACCGCAGAATTTTTATTTGACCTGCTTGATTTTAAACCTATGTTTATTTTCTCTTACACTGAAAACACTAGTTTCAAAATAAAGTCAATTTTGTTACCCTTTTGTTTTATCTAATTATAAGTAAGTTGATTTCAACATAATAATACCAGTGTTGCTAATAAAACAATAAGACTGAGTGAAGTCTTAAGAATTATTTGCACTTCAATTTTTCCTTCCAATATATTCCTCTAAGTTTGAATAGAAAACTATAATATGTTCTAAACTAACCTGAACAGAAGAATATAGTATAAATGAACCTTGACATATAGTTAATTTCACTAGTTTTGACTTTCAGGAAATTTTAACTTTCTTATTCAATTTTATTTTTTTCATCTTGTAAGAATATTAAAAGGTTGCAGATCATAAATTATATAACAAGATATTTAGGTAAATATCTCATGTCTCCTCCATTTTGACTCTTCCTCTTCATATAGATAATTGAGAAAATATATACACAGTACTCTATGCTGTGCCTTTTCCACACATAACTATATCATAAGAATCATATTATATCACTGTATAAAGATTATATTCATTCTTATGGCTACATTCTTTCTTACGGCTCTTTGCATTATTGTCGGTATACAGATTTGATCATCTGGTTCCCTATTAAAGAACAGTGAGTTGCTTTCAATTATTTGCTATTAAAAAGAATACTACAGGGGCACCTGGGTGAATCAGTTGTTAAGCGTCTGCCTTCAGCTCAGGTCATAATCCCAGGGTCCTGGGATCGAGCGCTATATCCAGTTGCCTGCTCAGTGGAAAGCCTGCTTCTCCCTCTCCCACCTCCCCTGCTTGTGTTCCCTCTCTCACTGTCTCTCTCTGTCAAATAAATAAATAAACTCTTAAAAAAAAAAAAAGGAATACTACAATGAATTTATCATTTCATACTTTTGCTGATGTACTTCACTGATAGATTCCTAGAGGTGGGATCAGAGGGTTATTGAATGTGTAGTTCTATTGATCTTGTCAACTATTCCTCCAGACCTGTGATGCCTTTTTTTTTTTTTTGCCAGTCTTACCAGAATGTCTGAGACTACCATTTTCTCTATAACTTCAGTAACAAAATATCTTGTTATGCTCTTAGAATTTTGACAATCTGATTAAATAAAAATGTTGATTTGTCTTTCTTTTATTAGAAAGGAGGGTGAGCCACTCTTCACATGTTTAAAGTTTTTTTTTTTTCTAGTTTGTATCATTTACCTATTATACTACAGGTTATTGACTTTTGTTTCTTGAAATTTGAGAGCTCTTGGTAGATGTGGATATGAACTCTTTGCCATATTGGAAATATTTCTCAGTTTGCTTAGTTTTGGCTTAGCTTATTGTATTTTTCTCCAAATTTTCACCCACTGAAAACATCACAACAATTTTCCTCTAGTTCATATTTGTTCCATATTTTTACATTTTATTCTCTAATCAATCTGGAATTTATCCTGAAGTGAGAAGGAAAAAAGAACCCAATTTATCTTTTATCAAAGAACTATCTAGTTGTCAGCATATGACTACAGTCTTTTCTTTAAATAAATATCTAAAGTATGGATTTCTTTTTATTCTGGCATGTACCACAAAAATGTGTTTTCCAATATGGCTTCTTTAAAGCAAAGCGAGAGAACTTAAACCCAGGCTGTGGAGAGACATTCTCTTTTTGGAATTATTTCCAATATGTTGGGATGATAAAATTTCCTCTGTCCTTCAGGATCCTTCTAGCCAGACTAAAATTCATGAGACATGAGACAGAGTAACAGGAGAAAATCAAATTTAATAGCATATACATACAGACATGGAATTCCAAAGATAGTGAAGTAACATAATACTTATATAAGCTGAGGAGAGGTGTAGAAATCTGAGAATACAAAAGGAAGAAAGATCATTAGCTGGAAGGTAAGAGAAAATGTTTGGAAAAACAAAGGTTACCCTGTTATCCAGATAAATTCCTTAGGTGAAGAACAATCTCTGTTAATAGCTCTATTCCTGTACAAGCAGAAAGTTGAGGAGGTTGTAAAGAGCTTTTCCTGAATCTGCTAAGTTTTGACTGTTTTTACTCATAGTAATGTTCATACTAAAATGGCCCAACTTGGTGAGGCCTTCCCCTGACCCCCAGAGATGTTAGCATTTTTTGATACCTTTTCGGTTTTTAAAAAAACTAGAAAACAATTTTTATTGAACTACTTTGAGCAAATCTTTACAAATAACTTATTTTTCATAAAAATAACTAGTGTATTTTCTTATACTGCAGCACTTTACATAATTTCCGTAATTTTTATTATAAAAATAAGTAATTTGACATTAATGTTTCAGAAATAAATAACTGATTTACGGCATTATAAATTAACCATTTGTCACAGTGGTGACTATTCTATAAGCATGAGTCAGCATTTATTACAGAGTCGATAGAGAGTATAACTTAAACCAGTTAATTATTCAAAAAGAAATTATTTAAAGTAGCTTCTACCACACATAGAATCCAGAGATCTCAAAAGTTGTTGATTTAGTGGTGAAATAAATAAATTTCTACCATCTCCAATAGTGGAAGAAGATAACATTTGCTTTACAAGTATTCCAAGCATTTTTCTTTGAGTTATAAATAAATCAATAAATCTAAAGCTTAGCTATAAGAAGTCCATTTTTCCAGAACTGTATTTTAGAAACAGATTTAGAATAGTTATAATGCTTCCAATAAAAACAGAAAGACACTAAAAGTTAAAAGCACTGGGAAATATTTTCTATAGGTTTATACTAATATAGTCTTTGAAGGTTTTGAAACTTGGAACTCATTTTAGACCCCATTCCAAAATAAATTGAGCTTCCTAGAAAAGTAAGATGTTAGCTTAATTTTTGTATCTAATTAGTCTTTAGTCTTTTTGCTCAAGTTGATAGGTTTAATATTCAAATGTGTCACTGTCCCAATCTATTATTTCAGGCCATATTTAATGTGGGACATCTCCTTGATTTATCTCCTCTCGGTTTGCTGCCTAATGATGACATCCTTTCAACCTTGGCCAGTCTTATTTTCCCATCCAAAGCACAAGACTACATTGATCACTTTCTCCCTAAACTTCTTAGATTATCTGCTGATGAATCATACACTAGACTCCAATCTTTAACATATTTAAGATTATTTTATGAATTTAAGTCTTAGTCTCCCAGCAAAATAATAATGTCATCTAGAGGAGAAATAAAAACAAAACTTTCTTATGTAACAGCATACTATTATAAATTTAAAGTATATAATACTGAAAGGTATAAATAGGTATGAATCTCGTATTTCTTTTCTTAGCTTCTATTTAAAAAAAAACAAATTTACAAAATAAAACACGAAATCTATAGGTTTATAATGAATATTAACATTCTTATTTGTATACTGAGGAAAATAATTAAAATAGGGTATCAATCTTTAAAACATCTTGGATGTACAGTCAGCGTAACAATTGTAATCTTTTTTATAAAATGTGAAATTTATGCTTAATATACAGTATGAATAAAATAGATGGTATATGTTTTGATTTATTATTAAAACCTATGGTTGAACTGCATTCTAATATTTTGAGTGTAGAGCTGGTTTCTGTTTTTTGGGTTTTTTTTAAACTAATTTTTGATGTGTTTAATGATTTTTAAGGTTTTATAAGAAAACATGCAAAGTATCATTCACTATTCAAAAGAAAACATGTTATCATCAAACAAAGGCAACATGTTCATATTCCATATTTTACTTATATGGATTATCCTTATTACACTCAGGATTCATTTTTTAAGTGAAACTATGTATTTAGTTATTACAAGTCAAATAATTAAGAACACGTCCTTTAATTTGGGGCTGGGTACATATATATTTGCCACAGTGCCTAAATCATTTGCCTGGTAGTAAATTTCATAACCATTGACATTTTAAGTAATATTTGAAATTCTTCAATAACCTGAAAAGTATTTTAAGTAGAATAGACATATGATATGCAAAAAATGTATACATATTCATAAGGTCCAGGAAATAATATAGCAAATGTGTGTGGGCAACAGTGGGTGTTATTATGATGGTTTTGCATTTTCACACTGTTTAAAATAGTCCTTGGTAATTTCATACACCCATGGAAACAATACTAATCTGTTCAAGACACTGAGATGATCAAATTCATTGAGAGATAACTTCTTACATATTTATATTCCATTAATTATGATGAAATTTATGTCACTTCCAAAGATGCAACTTATAAGCATGGAACAATAGGAAAAACAAAAGGGTGGCACCTAAGGATTTGAGACCACAGAGCATGAGTTCATTATGAGCTCCATCAGTCTCCCTATCATTTCCCAGAGGCAATATCAAAGGAAAATGGATTTCAAGGTAAGCCTTAATTGGGAAAAGAAGTAGCAAAATTACAGCATAAACTGAGTCTCGGTATTCCAAAGAAGCTTCAGTCTCCCCTGCTGGAAATACAGTGATCTACTGTAGAAGAATTAGGCAATGAATATGGTTGTAAACTTCCCATTGCATTTTCTATATCTCCTTCACCTTCTCTGGTTCTCTCCCTAAATACAACATTTAGAGGACAGGTGCTAAATCCTCTGAAAAGGGGGGCAATGAGGTGATAAGGGACAAGTGGATTCAAGGCTAGCATGAGCCCTAATTACCAAGCAAAAGACATTTTTGTCTGAGAGGATCACGTATGGTTTGACTTGTCATCTGGAATAGTTAGAAAATACTCATTAAAATTTCCATAACTTAAATTTTTAGGGGAAAGAAGTGCATGTATTTTATAAAAAAGCTAAATGTGACTTACCACTACTCCAAAGACTACTAAATAAAACTGCTGAGCATCAGTTTAAATTTATTTGATTGCTACAATGATCTTGTTAAGAAGTTACTGTTTTCTCTATTTTATACGGATGAGAAATATTAAGTAGTAGAGATAGAACTGTAAACTTCATACCGTCCCACTGTATCACTTGACATCTCTATTCTTCACATATAATAGTTGAATGCTATACACAAAAGCAGGTAAAATAAGGGGATAGATTTGGTCTTTTTTTTTTAATGTGTTCTTTGCTAAATTTCAATCAATAGCCATGATATTAAACAAATTCTTTGTCGAAAATCAAACGTTAAAAAAATTTCAACTTAACACTGAGTAGATAATTTAAAACTAGACAAAAGTGTGTAAAAATATTCATACCCCTTTTGAAATATTAAAGTAATAAGTAAGTCCTCTGTCAAATGCGACTGACATATTGAGGCTTCTTCGGCACTAGGTGGAATAAAAGTTGCCAGTATACAAATATACCCATGTATAAATATACTTACCCTTTCCATGACTATATATTATTTTAGATAAAATGATACATTAACCATGCAGAATTTAGATTCTGCAGGTGAGAAATCTAATCACCCTTGGCAGCTGTCATATATAGACTAACATATGAGAGGTGGGAGAGAAGTACAAGTGTCAGGGAAAGAAAAGTCCTTTTAAGTATCAAGATTTCTCCAACAGATGGCTTGATAACTTATTTTTTTTAATTTTCTATGAGTTTTAATTTTCACCATAGTAAATATATTTTAATAATGTCTCAAATGCCAAATTAATTTGTTGGCGATAATCAAATGATGGAAGGTAGATTTACAAATATTTAAATATTCAACTGGAAAGTATTCTTCCTGCTTATATAACATACTGAAAGTCAACGGTCCAAATGTACTGAATTTCTGTCCTGAGATGCTTTAGAAATTTGGAGAAAAAGCACGTATAAATCAGAAAGAATAACTAGCAGAAATACAGGCATGCTGAAAGGCCTCCCAGTGACCAAAGCTAAACCCACACGACTCTGTTCTAGACGTAGGGACTTGCTTCCAAAAACAGAGTAAGAAAGGAAGTGTTACAATGAAAGGACCGGGCAAATACCACCTTAACCAAGGGGTGAATTTTAAACTTATCAGTGAATTCACATAGATATTAAGTACCATGTGATAGATGCAATGAGAAAAACACTTCACCTCTGTGATATTCTTTCAAAAAACCCTAGCGTATTTGTTTATTTATTTATTTAAATTTGATTAAGCTTTTAATTTTAATTCCAATATAGTTAACATACAGAGTTATGTTAGTTTCATCTGTACAATATAGTGGCTCAACAATTCTATACATTTCTCAGTGCACACTTTGGTAAGTGTACTCTTTAATCCCCATCACTTATTTCACCTATCCCCCTACTCACCTCACCTCTGATAACCATCGATTTGTGCTCTATAGTTAAGAATATGTTTCTTTTTTTTTCTTTTTAGTTTGTTTTGTTTCTTAAATTACACTTATGAATGTAATCATATGGTATTTGTCTTTCTCTGACTGACTTATTTCCCTGAGCACTATACTCTCTAGATCCATCCATGTTGTGGCAAATAGCAAGATTTCATTCTTCTTTGTGGGTGAATAATATTCCATTATATATATAATATTATATATATATATATAAAATATATTCCACCCCTTCTTTATCTATTTATCTATTAATGGATATGGATGCTTCCACAGCTTAGCTATTATAAAAAACACTACAATAAACATAGGGGTGCATATATCATTTCAAATCAGTGTTTTTGTATTCCTTGAGTAAATACCTAGTATTGCATTATTGGATCACACAACTAGTAATTGTTTTTTTAACTTTTTGAGGAATCTTTATACTATTTTTCACAGTGGCTGCACCAGTTTGCATTCCCACCAATGCAAGACTGTTCCTTTTTTTCCACATACTTGCCAACACTTGTTACTTCTGGTTTTGATTTTAGTCATTCTGAGACGTGTGAGGTGATATCTCTTTGTAGTTTTGATTGCCATTTTCCCTGATGATGAGTGATGTTGAGCATCTTTTCATGTGTCTGTTGGCCATCTGTATGTCTTCTTTGGAAAAATGTCTGTTCATGTCTTCTGTCCATTTTTAATTAGATTATTTGTATATTTTGATGTGGAGTTGGTGTTGGTGTTACATTCTTTATATATATGCTAAACATTTATTGGGTGTTTCATTTGCAAATATTTTCTCCCATTCAGTATGTTGTCCTTCAGTTTTGTTGACTCTTTCCTTTGTTTTGCAGAAGATTTTTATTTTGATCTAATCCCAATAGTTTATTGTTGCCTTTATTTTCCTGGCCTCAGGAGATATACCTAGAATAATGTTGCTATGGACATCACAGAAATTATTTCCTAATCTAAAAAGGAAATGTAAATAAAAGGTAACCCAAATTGGGGACATTCTATAGGATATTTATCCAGCACTCTTCAAGACTGTCAAAACAATGGACCAGAGGAGATTTGAGAGACAGGACAAATAATATCCTGAATGAATTTACAAAACATTAAGAAGACAATTATTGAAAAACTGAAGAATCTCAAATAAGTTAGGATTTTAGATAGTAGTAATGCATCAATATTGATTCCTTAGTTTTGAAAAATGCACCGTGATAATGTAAGATGTTAAAAACCAGAAGGAAGGAGTAAAATAAACAAACTGGATGAATTTTCAACTTTTCTGTAAATCTAAAATCATTCTAAAATAACGTTTTTTCTAATTTAAAAAACTGGTCTAGATCTTAAAAATTTATATTGCCATAATTTTACCCCCCAAAGAAAGTGAGAGGGACATTTTATCATTATTTATTTATTTATTTATTATTAAGATTTATACATTTATTTTAGAGAGATAGAGAGAACATTAACAGGAGAGAGGGGCAGAAGGAAAGGGAAAGAGAGAGAAAAAAATATGTAGTCTAAGGGGACTTGACAACTAAATGTAATGCAGAATTATGTTTACTCTAGATTAACAAAACAATCTAACTAAGAGTTATAAAGGACATATAGAGTTCCTTAAATACAATGCTAAGAGTGATCCAATTTATTCTGGAAGGAATAGAGAAAAAATTAAAGCAACAAAGTGAAGTGACTTGAGTTGCAACAGATATACTTTAGGCTCTAAATAACAGCCAAGCATAAACCAACTTACTAAGATAAAAGGGCTTTAAATGTCCATGGTTTGTTATATTATATAGAAGTAACTACAGATACTGTGATTACTCAGTGACAATTACTCTGTGACAATTATTCAGTCATTTCATTAAAGACCAGAGACTTTCCATCAATGTGCTTCATCATCCCCACGTGCTGGTGACATCTCCTTTCATGGTTGATGATTGCATGTTTCACGTGCAGAAAACTGACACCCTGTTAAAAACAGGAACATTTCCAACCTTAAGTCTCTTTTAATTCATAAGTAAACCTCTTCCCAGAAGCTTACAGAAGATTTCCCTTCATGTACAATGTCTTGGAATGAGTCACAGGCCATGACAAAAACAATCACAGCAAGGGAAATAAACCAAATATGGCCAGCTTGGACCGACTGTGGTGAACTCCAACAGGCTACCAGACACTCCCTGTTCCTAGGGACGAGAGTTGGTCAAAGATGAAGCAGTACTGGGGCTTTCCCAATAGAGAAGAAAGTGATGGTTGTGTGTATACAAACAAGCATATCTGACATAGAAGTGAATGAGACTTATTTGAGGAAGGTATATTGGCAATAAGATGGTTGATAAAGGGTCTATTTTAAGAGTCGTAATGAGGGTCTAAATTAGGACAATAACAGGAATGAACAGATGAGATTGCTTCAAGGGACACTGGAAAAGTAAAATAAAGGAGACTTGTCAAATGGATGGGGAAAATAATTGGGTCGCTAAGATTAGAAAAGACTTGAATGATAGTTCTAGAGAGATTGAAAAATAGAAATATTTATTGTGGTGATAAGGAGTGCATAACAGAGATGCATGGGCACAGAAGATGCTGAGCAGTGCCTGGGTATGTTAATTTCAAGAGGCTATTAAGAAATCAATAAAAATCCCCTATACATACTTAGAAATGTAGCTTGGGGAACTATATGGACCATAAATACATATTTGATAATCAAACACGTAAGTGTAATTATTAAAGCTAGGAAACTAGCGATCTTCAAGGAAGAGACATGGTAAAAAAAAAAAGAAATTTAAGTAAAGAAATTGAAAAAGTTCTGTATTTAGGAGTCATAGGAGAAAGTCATAAGAGGAATCACAGGAGAAGAAGCTAAAAGCATAGTTAGAAAGAGTAGACATTAATTAGAGAAAAAATCTAGAAGACTTCTGTGTTGTTAGTGTTATAAACAGTATATGCAAATCCATGTATTAAGAAAGTTGAGGAATTTGTGATTAGTCATTTGTGACCTCTTTCTGTAGAGTGTATGGAGTACATATCAGGTTCCAGCGAGCTGAGAAATGACTGGGAAATAAACATGTCGGAGCAATGAATATAGGCTACTTCTTACTCTTTAAGAACTTTGGTAATTAAGGAAAAGACAGGGATTGGGTATAAGCTCAGTGATTTTCCAGTTTGATTAAAGTTGTTTTCTTTTTTCTTTTGATTTTATTTTTTAATGATAGATAGCCCTGATCATGATTATATGATGTACAAAAAGGCTTAGGAAAGAAGGAAATATTAAAAATAAAAGATGATGGAAGACTTTTAAGGTCAAATTTTTCTTAAAGGCAGAAAAGAAAGATGAGGTCAAGAGTAAATGTGCACTGATTAGCTTCAGAATAGAATGAGCTTACATATTAGAAAGAGAAGGGAAATAATAGCTGATCAATTTGTACTATAAACGGAAGGGTAAAACATATTTAGAATAATAGAAGAGGATGGAGGAAAACTTGCAGAAACCACCCACCACCACTACCAAACAAACAACAAAAAAAAATTTTGTTCCTCCTTTTAATCCATGGAATTTTTTTCTAATATTTGTTGTTATACTTTATATAAAATTTTGGTAGATATCCATGAGTGTGTATATGTACATATGCAGAAAAGAGATAAACAAAAAGCCTCAATCCATCCAGTAAAATGAAACCTCAGATGCTTAAGAAAAGGAAAAAATACACAAAAAGGAAATATATGAAAATACCTAAAGGTAGTATAAGTCAAGCAATGATGAAGCATCCTATAATCTACACAAGATAGTAGAATATCATTAAATAATCTCTATGCCAGTTGAGCAGTCAATCAATCCCTTAGCAACAGCCTGTTGGCAGCCACTAGGTGTCCTGTAGTACTTATGAGATTCATCTGAAATGGAGGTAGTGAACCCAAATGGGATTGACAATTTTTTTTTTTTTTTTTTTTTTTTTTTACTTTCAGACAACAAAACTATGGCCAGTGATGTCAGCACCTTACAGACCTAATTCCACAATAACACACCAAATGTAAGGAGCTATATGATAGGCAACATGACTGTGGGGTGCTCTATCTTTAAGGAACCAACTGTAAACCAGAGTTAAGCAGTTTTGTACTCTGCAGCTGTACTCAAATGAGGGTGACACAGAAAGTTTGAGGCCTGATGGAACTAAGGAAGTAGATGAAAACCTCTCTCCTCCCAAGGCTTCCTCCTTTATCATATTCCAGGGAGTATCACAGCACATTCTACAAACATGTGGTTGGCTCATCACTACATGATGATTCAACACTATAGACTGCTTGAGTCATCACTACATGGTCAGTGCAGAGATCAGTAAGATTACCAAGGTGCTATGGTGTGTCCATACCACATGCAAGAAAATTTGTTTTACCCACCAATTTCTTTAAAACCTTCTTTTCTAGATGTTTCCTAAACCATTGCCTCCAAAAGACCTATTTCTTCACAAAGATAAAAATGACATGACTTGTTGCTTTACTTAACAAAGACCTTGACATACCTTCATTTTCTCATGTATAATTACTTATTAAATCCCTAAGGTATGACATTTTTATTAAAGGACTAAATGAATGTATTTTCATACTTTTGTCAATGTATATGATAAAATATCTGCATTAATGACTCACATCAGAGCTATTAGTCTAAATCACAAGTCATAAAATGAAGAACCATATTAAAATAAAAAGTAAAACTCTCACAGTTGAAAATAAGAACAAAAAGATGTGTATGAAGAAAGAGCTACTAATCAAAATTACCCACTCAGAATTTCTTGCAGAGGGAAATGCAGAACAGTTTAAAATGAATGAACAGCTCAATGATCAGGCAAATGAGAATGATTAGAAAAAAACATTCTCTTACATAAAAATAGAAATATGTAAAATAAAGTATATGTGCATTTTGTTCACATTTGGTTAGTTGTCTTTAATGGATTGTGGCTTTCTAGCTATTTTTTAAAGTTAGTATTTTAAAATCAAAATTCTTAGGTTGACTTATTGATCCCTCAATTGCCTTTCCTCATTTTCCTTCCTACTATCAAAGAAAACAAAAACACAAACACAAACTTTTCTGCTTGACTTTAGCTCCATCCCTAAAAGAAAATACAAAGGAAACTAAAAGAATGTGTACATCTACTTATATGCAGGTACAATAGTCAGGATTCTCCAGAGAAATAGAACCAACAGTATATATACTGTTGGTTCTATTTCAATCTATAATAAATCATATACATATATATGATTTATTATTGGAAATGGCTCATGTAGTTATGGAGGCCAAGATGTCCCACAATCTGACTTTTATAAGCTGGAGAACCAGGGTAGCCAGTAAAATAATTCAAAGTCCAAAGGCCTGAGAACCAGGGAGCCACTGGAGTAAGTCCCAAAGTCCAAATCCCAAGAACCAGGAACTTTGATGTCCAAAGGCAAGAGAAGATGGACATCCCCATTCACAAGAGAAGGAATTCACCCTTCCTTACCCTTTGTTCTATATGGACCCTTAAGGGACTGGATGATGCCTCCCACATTAGTGAAGGCACATTTTAGTCAACTTACTAAAACAATCGCTAGTCTCATGCAGAAAGGCCCTCACAGACACACCCAGGAGTAAAGTTTTACCAGCTATCTAGGTATCTCTTTGCCCAATCAAGTTTGCACATGAAATTAGCCATCAGAGCAGGCAACTAATCTAAGTATTTTACATATATGATCTCTTTTAACTATTAACACATTATAAATGCACCTTTTAAAGGAAAACTGTTATTTATAAGTGTTTACCTCTACCATCACCCACCTGTATTAAAGTTTTAAAAACAGATCTTCAGTTACTCTCTTTCCTCTAGAATACATTGGAAGGTAGGATCTATCAGCAGTTAGGGATCTATTGCAAAGTCTCCATGAACTGTTCAGCTGACAACTAGTCCCATGACTCCCAGCTTCTTCTCAGTTATATCCACTCCTCCAAAAATTCACCTTACCTCTGTGTTATTTTGGGGAACCTGTGGCTGCTTCAGTATCATTATAAATTCTGACTCTGAATTTAATCATAAAACATAAGAGTACAAAAAAAGATAACTTTATACTTTCTATAATCCCAACTGGTTTTCTAGCATGAGCATCTATTCCACAAGGTGAAGGTAAATTAATCTCAGACAGTTTAAAGTTTCCCCCATTCCAATAGGACCAGTATTTTCCTGAAGAGATTAGGAGATGTCATCTGATCTGAGTCGTTAACAATACACTTTGGTGTCTGATGAGATGCTTTTGCTTCTGGTGACAATCTGCAATCTGTTAAGGTGGCCACACAGTCATTATTTTTGCCTCTGAGATTGATGCTCATTAAGCCAAATTGTTTTGTCCTCTTTATACATCTGATCAATCTACTGCCTTTCCATCCAAAATGATGGAAAAATGAGAAATTCATGGAGCCATCTATACTGCTTCATTTCACCACCTCCAGACAGTTCTGGGAGCCATCAGAATTGTTCTGCTGCTCTCTATCTTACAGGGAATGGAGTACTTCCCAGGGGTTCTCAAGCCTGTCAGCTAAACACATCCTCAACCATGTCTTTTCTGGACTTTCTTAAAATGTACCAAGAAAAAGGTTAAAGGCCTTTCTAAATTTAGATTTCCCAAAATCTACGTGGGATTTTTGTAATCCTCTCTCTTTCCTAGGATGATGCATGTGAAGTCAGGCTTCAGGGCTCCAGACAGGAGTGCCACCAGCATCTTAGCTCTTTCCTCTTCCTCTCTGACTCTCTAATCCCCCACATAAAGAGGGGTTAGACATGAGAAATCTTGTCCATTCTCCTGAATTTGATTTCAGAGGAGATGAGAACTTTATGTTTCTCCCAGAGTCCAAAATTCAGGAAAAGCCTCAGTTCCAGGGTCCTGGGATCAAACTCCCTATCGGGCTCTCTGCTCAGTGAGGAGTCTGCTTTTCCCTAAACCTCTGCTCTTTGCCGTGCTGGTGTGCTCGCTCGCTCTCTCTTGCATACTCTCCCTTTTAAATACATACGTACATACATACATACATACATTTTTTAAAAGGTTTCAGGTAATTGAAGAATAAATAAAATTGTATCAGTAATATGACAAACTCTTATTAAGGAGAAATATCCAAAAAGTTGAACACTTTAAGAAAAGCCTCCTCCAGTTTTTCCTCTCTTTTTTCATTTGCCTTACAAATCATTGTATTCTTTTTTGAGGTACCTTTTCCAGTATTTCTTCCACGATCCATTTGTTGAACAAAAATGATCACTGCTCTGAGTTCATTAGTCCAGACAACAATTAGGGGTAGGGATGGAATTCCCTCATAAAACAATACAGGGTCATCCAAGCCTTTTGTTCTGCAACTCCATCCAGCCCCATCACCTAGGAGAATTTCATTTTTACCTATTAAAAAGATAAGATAAGGGATGCCTGGGTGGCTCATTTGGTTAAGCCGCTGCTTTTGGCTCAGGTCATGATCCCAGCATCCTGGGATCGAGTCCCACATCTGGCTCCTTGCTCAGCGGGAGCCTGCTTCTCGGTCTGCCTGTGCCTGCCACTCTGTCTGCCTGTGCTCACTCTGACAAATAAATAAATAAAATCTTTGAAAAAAAAAAAAAGATAACTACAGGGATACTGAAGTGAAGCTTCAAAATTATTATTTTATGAGCCTATATATGCTACTAGTCAAGGTGTGAATGGGGAATGAGAGGATGGGAAAGAAGAGGAAAGCTCTTGTTGGAGGTTTGTTTCTCTAATACTGACTGAGACTGCAATTAGTCTATGCGAAGAAAAATAAAAAAGACTGGACTTAGCACATGATCAGCACTTGCAAAAATAGCTGAGAAACATGAAAACTTTATAGTATAGTTTAAACAGGCCCATGCAGTTTAGAATCAGCAGAAAAATTAAGTAGAATAAAGGGCACTTGTTCTTTTTAATCACCCATTCTCCATTTATTATTTCAACGCATGTATTCATCACATTTGAGGTTTAGGTAGTCTTGCAGCTGAGGTATAGTTGTCGAAACTGGCCATTCTCTTTCCACATTTTTTAAAGATTCTTAAGAATTTTTTATTTATTTATTTGAGAGAGAGAGAGGGACAGTGAGAGAGGGAACACAGCAGGGGGAGTGCGAGAGGGAGAAGAAGGCTCCCTACTGAGTAAGGAGCCCAATGCGGGATTCAATCCCAGGGCCCAGGGATCATGACCTGAGCCAAAGGTAGACTCTTAATGACTGAGCCGCCCAGGTGCCTTCTCTTCCCTCATTTTTAATCTTTCGTATCTACTAAGTCTGGTTAGTCCTGTAATTCTACAATTTTTACATTAAGTTCCAATGATATCAGATGATGGCCTCTTACTTTCCAGTCACCATATACCTTTACCTCTACTTCTAATGCTTTCTTCTAACAGAGATGCACACAGTTATACCCAATGTTTAGTGTTAATACGATTTTTGAACAAATGAAGGTCTCATGAATTTCATATAAGGATATCATTCTAATGATATCAAACATAGTTGTCTTCCAAGTATAATTGCTTGATAACTACAAAACTTACACTTTAAAATTTTTTAAAAAGTATTTTTTTTTTAGTTTGTACATAGTGAGGGTTCAATTAAATAACTGAATGACTCTAACATTACTATGCTGTAATATAAGACTAGACAAATGTCTCTAAACCTTACTTAAAACTATCAAATGATGCATTTTTTTAAGTTCTATATAATCACAACTAAACATAAGTGAATACTTGATACAGGGTTGTATTTGAATTTCAACTTTAGAATTTTGATGAAACTGAGTACCTTTTGATAAACACGCAGACAGATGTAATAGAAAAAGCAAGGTAAGATTAAAAAAACAAAACAAACAAACAAACAAAAAACCCTCCCTGAATTGGAGAATATCTGATAGAACATAACAGAGCATATTCACTGGATTTAATACATTTTATTTCTGTGCTTCTTCAAAATCACATAAAAAATCAAATACTAGTTCTAGTATGTTGTATTCCATTGTGTTCATTTCAGAAAAAGAGCAAGAAGCCTTAAAGGACTTGCAAACTTAATGATGTCATTTAGGTCATTTAATGAAGAAATATCTCTGTAAATATGCCATTATCATCACTGTTTTATTATGAACAGTTATCATTATTAGCTAAATTAAAATACCAGACATGATATTCTTTCAGAAGCTACTCTAGCTACTCTGAATGGAAGCAGTGAATTTTAGGAAAGCTCACATGTAATGTACAGAGTTTGTTTTTTCTCATGAGAATTCTATCTTTAGTTTCCAGTCTCTCAAGGCTTGAATAATTAGTATAAGGAGATAGCTTGCATATTGAGGAGCTTTGGAACCAAACATTTTTTGAAGTTTTTGTTACTGGTGATAAGAGGAAAAAGTACATTTCTTCTCTCACTTTTTAATGAGACATTTAACTTTCTCCTTTTGAAAAGAAGAATACAGTAATGTGTGCTCATACAGGCAAAGGTAAATTATTTTAGGAAACCCATAAAGAAAGAAAGATTATTTATCTAATTTTTATTCATTTTAGTTTAAAAACTTATAAAGCATTTCTATAAAAATGAAAAAAATACTGAAAGCTGAACTTACAGACTTTTATTATGTTGACTATTTTTCCAATTAAGAAGTGCATTGTTTCCAAATCTTAAGGGGATTATACAATGGGAAAATATGTTAAAATATTTCTATCTTGTTTCTTTATTTTCTCATTTTCTTTACCTGTCTTCACTAACTTTTCTACGACTCTCTTGTTCCATTCTGTTGTTTTTTCCCCTCATCTTTCCTTTTTCTTTTTTTACTACACTTCACTCTATATTTAAAAAGGCATTTTAAATAACAGTGGTCACGTTCAGGCCAGCCTTACTTCTCAGCATAGAAGATAAAACTTACAAAACAATAAATCTTAATGTAAGCATCAAGGAAACAGTCTGTTATGTTCACATCCCTACCATATGAGTCAACATAAAGGCACGGAACAGGTAAACATTCATCTCAACACAGAAGGTATTCATGTGCAGACGCCCTCTAGCTGCCACACTTAACATTGAGCTACCCTGCCTCTCACAGCACCTGACTGGGACATGGTATAGAAACCTTCACAGTCAGGATCTCTCTGCCACGGCCCCCTTTCTACTTCCATTACATTGTATCTTATCTACTTCCACAATAGTCCTCTCTTTCTCTCAACCATCTCATTTCTCTGTAAATGGCATTAAGTTGACACCATTATAGAAAAGAACTAAATCTGGTTGGCCATGGAGTCTAATGCCTCTTGTGTGAAGATGGTGTACAGCCAAATCACTATTGTTCATTTTCAAATGCTTGCTTTTTTGTCATTATTAAACTGCTTTAAAAATGAAGTCTGATAATGACTAACGGTCTTTTCAATAAGGTTAAATATTTAAAAGTAAATCAAATTGTAAGGGGAATAAAAATCAAAAAATAAATATGTAACATTATACTTTGGTGTTTCAAGAGGGTCTTGGAATCTTATTTGAAATATATCTATTTTAATGAATCAGAGAGAATAAAAGGATAAAGGAAAATTTACATTTTTACTTTTGTCCTATAAGAAGGAAGGAGACTGGAAGAACAAAGATAAGAAGAAGAGAAAATAATCTAGGCATAGTCATAGAGCAATGACAAATTCCTCTTAAATCACAGAAGACAAGTAAATTTAAAAGATTGATAACTCTCAATGTAATGTAAATCATATTTTCCATCTATCAACCTGGACCTATCTATCTATATTGTTACTGGAGGAAGTATCATTTTTTGACATGCTGTTGCTCTTAGCAACAAGTCATCCTGATATTTTCTTTGATTATAACTAAAGAGCAATATCCATTCTTGTTACATGGGTGTAAAGTATAATTTAAAGCTCATTAAAAGTGTAGCAGGTGTTCACATATAAAGTACAAAAAAATAGAGGAAAGAATTTCTCTATGGCTGAGCTGTCAGTGCTTTAAAAGCCTAATTTATTTTGCATAACCTTTTAACAAATAGACTTGATTATAATAGAGAGAAGGGAAATGGAAACAATATATGCAGGGAAGTAAAGGGACTTAGCCTTTTCATTTGACCTTGATTCCCACCCTTTAAAAATATTACAGTCTTTTGACAATTGAAGCTTTGACATATAACACACTTTTCTTCCCCGGAGATAGAAGTTCTTCAGACATTTTCTTAGCATAAAAGCTGCTCTAGAGTAGAAAACGAGTAGGTGCATAAACTGAAACAGTCCATTTACATTCATTGCAAAGCCGGGAAAGGAATGGATGTTTAATCCTCCAGTCCTTTCACAGGTTTGTTTTTCATGTGGAAAGCTCTGACTCTTCAGAGAGGAAATTCAAATTAAATCAAAAGTGAGTACAAGTCTAGCAGTTGGCACTATTTCTCAATACCTTCCATTGTTGGCCTAAATTAGGCAAATGATGAGAAGAAGACCTAAGCACATCAGCCCTAGACATGAACTGAAATTACAAGTTGTAACTGTTAACACAGGAACACTATGTGAGCTGAGGATTTGCATCACCTTTTCCACCAGTGACCCTAATGAAAGCCCAGGATTGTTGGAGTTCACTGTATTTTGCATAATTCAAGTTATTAATATTTTTCTCCTTTTAGAAAAAGGAAAGACCTGTATACATCTTTTTTAAAGGCAGAGACATATAAAGGGGAAGTTGTAGTATTAGGGAAAGAATGGTGAGAAATAAAACACAAGTTAGTAGCAACGGAGTTTTGATAATGTGTTCTGAAATTCAATGGTGTTAAAATAATTTTTTGGAATGTAAAAGGCAAATATTCACAGCAATGGCAATTAAATTAGAAATTATATGGTAAAATACCATGTAATCTTAACTAAACCCAAAATGGGTTGAGGGAGGACAGAAGTAAAAGTGTGCTAAAGACCTCTATTAATAGGTGTTTGCTTCTTTTCTCCACTAATGTCATTGTGGGGAAATCAGTGTATTGAAGAATATGAAGTAGCTCTCACATATGTCTGACAGTTTAGTGCAGGAGTTCTAAAAAGTATTCTGTTTGGCTACACTATAGGTCTTTCTTTTTTTCTTCTTTCTTTTCTTTCTTTCCTTTTTTTTTTTTTAATGAGCCAATAATTGATCTAAAAATAGGTCCTCAAATGCCATTGAACAATGAGATCTTGTAATGCTGGGGTTGCAGGCTGAAGTTGGTTGTGTACAATTCATTAAAGTTGAGAATCAATTGTCCCTCTCCTTCCAGCCCGTTAGAAATGATCAATACCTTCCTAGGTTGCTACAGTCTCCTTTTAAACAGTGCCACCACTTATCTTCAGACAGCTTTATGCTTTTCTTTTACTGCTTGTTCTTAGTGGATGTTTAAATTTGTAACAGGGCACAAAGTGGTTTTATTTATTACGAATAGAATCACAATCTGTGTCTTTTATTTTTTCACATAGAAGGTACTGAATATTTGCAAAACTGCCCTGAAATTTTCAGTTATGACCATGTGAAAACAGTATTTCAAATACTGCCTCTTCCTGAGGCCTCTAATTGCGACATTTTTAAAGACAATATAGTTCATTTTCTGTCAAGAGAAGATCATTTGATTTCAGACAATGTGTACAGCTGAGGCAATTTCTTACATTTTATTCTAGGGTAATTTAAACCCCTTTTCCCATTGTGGAATAACACAAGTACTTGAAATTGCAAACTACAAAATTAAATCTCTGCAACATATACTTATTAGTCTATATCAAAAGAGAAATGTGGAGATTTTTTTTTTGAAAACATGATATCAAGAATCACACTTTCTTTAAGTTAGTATTTGTATGAGAAATCACCTTTTGCATTCTGCAGTATTCCAAGATATGATCTGTTCACACTATTACCCTTCCATGGGTCCTTGGCAAACATTCGACATGGTCCCTTAGTAGTGTTGTTAGAGGTCTGCCTGTGAGTATTCAAGGGAAGTTAAATTTGTCCTCTAAAAATAATCTGCAAAATGGCAATAAGGGCTTGGATGTTGAAACTGTAGAGGATTAATAATTCCATTGCCCTGTAATGAAGTTATTAAGAATCAGGCCTTCAAAAATGTCAGTTTACTGAAAATCTTTATCATAATTGGAACAGGAATAGTAATACTTCATTATGGTGTATTTTGGACTACCAGAATTATAGTAAACTTCTCTTGAGCACCATCTCTTTTACTTGCTTTAAGATTAAAAAAAAAAAAAAGAAAGAAACTTTTATCATAACAGTACTAGTAAGTAGGCTAACTTATATAAAATACATCAATATGTCCCCAAACTATCATTATAAGTAAAAGGTATCCTTAGATTTTGTAGTGGAAGCATATTTAATTATTTACCAGTAGTAGTTTGCAGTAGATGTACTCTGCTTCTATTACCCAGCTTCTAAAAATACTTTTTCCCCCTAGTCTATAAGTAGTACATGCTCATTAAATAAATTTTCTAAATACAGGATGATAATGTCTCTATCCCTGAAGATATGGTTTAGGGGACCAGGAAATCACAATACAATACAAATCTAGGTTTTGTAGTAGGCAAAATGACTCCAGAATAGAAAAGATAAAAAATACAAGTGATCTCTATTGACTCTAGCGCTTATGAATAGTATTATTAAAAAAATAAAAAATAAAAGGAGGTAAATAAAAGAACCCTAAACCTTCTGCTAAGATGATAATATATTTTTTTACTGTTATTAAAACTCTTATAATACAATGAAATAATAGATCTAGGTAATGATCTTCAACAGTTATTAAAATCATTAGATAAAATTTTGATGACCAATTTTATAATAATAAATCAGATTGCTATCACCTGAAACCATGATTGATCCTAATATTACAAAAAAATAAAATGCTGTCAGATGGAGGCAAAATATAGGACAGACATGGTATAAGGAGAACTCAGATGCAACTGTTGTGCATGAGGAAAGAATGCCCACTTGTAAAACTAAAGTCAGCATAAGAATACATGTTTGGGGGTGGGGTGGAATTGTGGGTGATAAAGATAGAACTATCTTCTCAGGTGGTAGATCAGGGTCTTTCAAACTTCTCTGAGAAGACCTGTGTTTAATAGGTAACATGAAGCATAGATTAGCAATGGCTGAAAAAACTTATAATTTAATGGGCCAGAGTTCAGCCTTCTGAGATGCATGATTGCACTAAAATGTTGCAAAGAAAAAGACAACACATTCTGAGCTGGGAGCATTGTTGGGCCAAGAGGAGAGGGAAGAGTAGTTTCCTACAAGTGTTTAGAGAGCCTGGTAATCAATTGAAACCATTAAAATCCTTCCCCCACCAAGTTTTGTACAATGAAAGTTCAATTTCCACTTAAACAATCTGTTTAAATTAATCATTGATTTCTCATATAAGCCACTCTCAAATGATTTTTGCTAATGTTTGCTTAATTCAGGTAGGTGAAAAAATGTTTGTATAAAAGAGGAAAACTTTTACTTATTTTTTTACATTTTTTATTGAAGTATAATTAACATACAGTGTTGTATTAGTTTCAGGTATACCACATAATGATTGAACAATGCTATACATTACTCAGTGCTCATCACAGTATGTGTACTCTTAATCCTCTTTACTTATTTCACCTATCCCCCATCCGCCATCCATGCTGACAACCACCAATTTGTTTTCTGTATTTGAGTCTGTTTTTTGTCTCTTTTTTCTTTGTTTTGTTTCTTAAATTTTACATACACATTAGATCATAGGGAATTTGTCCTTCTCTGACTGACTTATATTACTTAACATTATACCCCCAGATCCATCCATGTTGGTACAAAAAGAAAGATGTCATTTTTTATGGCCAAGTGATGTTCCATTATGTATACATGCATGTTTGTGTGTGCATGTGTACATATATACACACAGTACATCTTTTTTATCCATTTTTCTATGGGTGGACACTTGAAATACTTCCATTGGCTATTGCAAATAATGCTGCAATAAACATAAGAGTGTATATGTCTTCTTGAATTAGTGTTTTCATATTTTTTGAGTAGATATCCAATAGTGGAATTACTGGATCATATGGTAAGTCTATTTTTAATTTTTGAAGAAACTTCCATCCCGTTTTCCACAGTGGCTGTACTAGCTTGCATTCCCACCAATAGTCCATGAGGTCCTTTCCTCCACATCCTTGACAATGCTTTTTTCTTGTTTTTGATTTTAGCCATTCTGACAGCTCTGAGGTAATGTCTCATTGTGGTTTTGATTTTTATTTACCTGATGATTAGTGATGTTGAGTATCTTTTCATGTGCTTGTTGCCATCTGTATGTCTTCTTAGGGAAAAAAATGTGTTTAGGTACTCCACCCATTTCCTAAATGGGTTATTTGTTCTTTTGGTGTTGAGTTGTAGAAGTTCTTTATATATTTTGCATATTAACCTTCTATTGGATATATCATTTGCAAGTATGTTTTCCCATTTAGTAGGTTATCTTTTAGTTTTGTTGATGATTTCCTTCACTGTGCAAAAACTTTTTATTTTGGTGTAGTCCCAATAGTTTAATTTTCTTTTGCTTCCCTTGACAAAGGAGACATATCTAGAAAAATGTTTCTAAAGCTGATGTCAAACAGACTACTGCTTATGTTTTCTCCTCCTCCTCCTCTTCCTCCTCCTCCTTCTTCTCCTTCTCCTTCTTTTGTTTCAGATCCCACATTCGTCTTTAATATAGTTTGAGTTTATTTCTGTATATGGTATAAGAAAGTGGTCCAGTTTCATTATTTTGCATGTAGCTGTCCAACACAATTTGTTGAAGAGACTGTCTTGTTCCCATTGTACCTTCTTGACTCCTTTGTTGAAGATTAAATGACCATATAAGTATGAGTTTATTCCTGGGCTCTCTATTCTGTTCCATTGACTATGTGTCTATTTTTGTGCCAGTGCCATACTCTTTTGATTACTATAGCTTTATAGTATATTTTAAAATCTAGTGTGGTGATACCTCCAGTTTTGTTCTTCTTTTTCAAGATTGCTTTTGCTGTTTGGGGTCTTTTGTGGTTCCATACAAATTTTAGGATTATTTGTTCTAGTTTTCTGAAAAATGAAGTTGGTATTTTGATAAGGATTGCAGTAAATCTGTAGACCGCTTTGGGTAGTATGGACATTTTAACAATATTTGTTCTCCCAATCTATGAGCATAGAATATATTTCCATTTTTTTGTGTTACCTTCAATTTCTTTCATCATTGTTTTATAGCGTTCAGAGTATACGTCTTTTACCTCCTTGGTTAAACTTATTCTTAGGTATTTTATTCTTGTTGGTGCAATTGTAAGTGGGAAATACCCACAAGTATATTAGCATAAACCTAACAGTACATCAAAGACGAAGTCAATTCATAGACCTCTGGCATGTGTTTTTACAGGTATAATCTTTTCAACTCCTTTTGTTTCTTAAATTTTTATCTCCAACTGCTGATATACTTTCTTCTCTTTTAATTTACAATTTATTCTCTATTAAATTCAAAACATAAAATTACAACTTGTTTCTTTTCCTTCATCTCCAAGTCTGAATTTTATAATCTATAATTTCCTGCTAATTAAATTTCTTCCTCTTGGTTAGTTTCCTTGGTGTTTATTACAGCCTAAAACAGTTCCTCATATCATTCACCTTCCAGATAGAGAATCTTAATTGCAAGTTGGCATTTTCCTTTTTTTTTTTCCTATGTTGTGTAAGCTGTCATTCTAACAGAAGACTCAAGGTATGATACAGCCCTACTTTTTTTCTGATTCTTTCAAAATGCCCTTAATTCTTCATGCTGCACTCTAGTTTTCCTACTGCCAGCTATACTCTTTCAAAACAGAAGTTACCTACTCTGGAAAATACCCAAATCTTTCTCTATACCTAGTAAAAGTGTGGAGTCATTGCTAAGCATTCATCTATTGCCCTATAGAGTTTGGGGTGCAATATTACTCCTACAAATGGCAAAGGTAATAATATATTACATGTGGAACACTGTACACACAGTCCACCCATAATTTATCCTTTCATCAACCTCATGAAACAGGCTGTATGATTAACTCAATTTTATTGAGGAAATTGGAACTTAGTGCAGTTTAGTAAATTGGTTAAGAGTGAACAGCTTATAAATAGTGTACCCAGGATTTGGCCTCTTGTCAACTTGGTCTAATTTCCCATGTTTGAAATTTCCTTTACCTCCTGCACTCTCCTTATACATGCTACCTAGGATTGAACACTTATTCTAAACACTACAAACAGGATTGTGTGTCCTGAAAGCTAGTTAAACTGAAAACTCTGTATGCAGGTAACCAGTCCTAGATCTGGAAATTATACCTACAGTCAAGATTCCATTTATCCATTAGAATCACATCTGGGCTTGGCTTGCCTTACATGCTGTCACATATTCTTAGTTTATAGCCTGGTGTCATACTCTTCATGGGAAGTTTTCATACCAATATCCAAAGCAAATGGACTAGGGCCTAGTGTATCAGGGGAATGTTCAAATTAATCAAATTAAAGCAATCAGAGTAGGTTTATTCTGCTTTCTCTATATCAGATGAAAAAAAAACAAAAAACAAAAAACAAACCCACAAAAGTTTGGAACCAATATTTGTAGTTAAATATTTTATTCATCCTGTTTTTGGCCAATCTCTTTCTAACATAAATAACACCACTGCTTTCTGCTAATTCCCCTATGGCCACCTTTACTAAATGACCTTTAATGGTATATCCTTGGAAATTAGTCTTTAAATACCATATAAGCCAAACAAAGCACATTATTTTAATTGAAGATCATTTCTTAAGCATTATGAAATGAGTAACTGCATTCTAACTTATGCTATGACCATACCATCTCATTGCCTCAGATCTTTTTCTATTTTCACAAAAATGCTTGAAAAGAAAAAAAAAACACAAGAGTAAAAATGAGAGAGAGAGAGAGAGAAAGCAAATCACTAAATATAATTTTACCAGTACCACATGAACAAGTTTATATCCAGATTTTTATTTTGAATATATTTCCATAAGTGTTTCTTATGTTACTGCCTACTCTTAGGAAATATTTTAATAAATGCATGAATTTCTACCAAGAATAAATACTACCGTTTACTCAACTTTCCTATTGTTTAGTATTTAGGTTGTTATTAATTTTTGTTTTTACTGCTATGTATTTATTCTGTGAATAGCCTTTATATACCCACTTATGTGATTAGATTCAGATTTCCAAATTTAAAAGTAACTAGGTTAATTGATACAAACATTTTAAAGACTCATCACATATTTAAAGATTCTTAATGCTAAAGATGTTATTTTTAACTAGTTACAAACATATTTTCAATCATTCAGGTCATTAAAATGAGTTAGAAGTACAGAAATTATTACTCAAAGTATTTGGCAATAAAATAGTGATTAAAATGTTATGTGCACATTTCTGTGGGACAACACTTTGGCAGACACATTAAGCCCCTCAGATTCTGAGAAAGAATTGAGTTCGCATTCTTCATCCACATTTATTTTCCTATTTACATAGACAAATTACTTGCTATCTTTAAATTTGTCTAATATCTGAAATATGAATAATAATGATTTCATTCCTTAGTTTCAGCTTAAGTAGTAAGTGGTATAATGATATAAATGGCACAGCAAAATGCTGGGTAATAAGGAACCCTTATTAAAGGTAAGCAATTTCTGAGTTAGCAGGGCCCTGTGGCATGGTGCTCAGAAGTATATGCTCTGAAAAATGTTTCCTGAGTTTGAACTCCAGATCTACCCTCTACCAATTGTGTGATCTCTGGCCAGTTATTCGAACTCTCTGTTCCTCTGTTTCTTCAGATGTAAAAGTGGGAATGGTCACAGCACTTAAGTTCATAAATGTCTAGGATAAGGTCTGGCTTACAGTAAATGCTGAATAAATGTTTATACTAGAAATTATCAGTAATGTAACATAATTTTGTACTGTGTTTTTAATTAGTAGATATCTTCATTAACAGAAAATAGATTGGTTAGCAGTAGTCACTGAGAAAACAATTGATTAATTTAATTAAAAATATGTTTCCTTGTTGCTGCAAACTACCCTGGCTAAATGCTATCTTAAGCCCATAATTGCTGTATTTGGACTAAAAAGAAGCCATTGTCATGCAACACAGAGTGCTATATACATCCTGCAGTCAAGTAAGAAATGCTGAATACAATTGTAAGACTTCACATTTAAAATAAAATTTTAAATGAAAACATCTATTTCAAAGTACTAAGGAAGACAGATTTTTTTTTGTATGATATTTGTCTTCTTTATTTTTTTCTTTTTATTTTTTTAGAGAGAGAGAGAGTGTGTGTGTGTGTGTGTGTGTGTGTGCATACACACAGGAGCAGGGTAGGGAGGGACAGAGAGAGGGAGAAAGAGAGAGAATCTTAAGCAGGCTCCACACCCAGCACATGGGCCTGACTCTGTGCTTGATCTCAAGACCCAGAAATCATGACCTGAGTGGAAATCAAGAGTCAGATGCTTAACCATCTGAGCTACCTATGTGCCCCTGATAGATACTGTCTAGGGTAAACTAATAAGCAATAATATTTTCATGTTGAATTTAGTTTTTTCTCCCCATCTTTTTTCCCCATATAAATGTATTCTCATGGTTAAAATTACTCTGATTTTCAGATTTGTGTGGACTAAATTAAAGCACCATTTATACATATACACATATATGGTATATAAAATTTAAAATTTATTTCTAAATATAAAATAATATGATATTCTTATTTCATTCAAAAGTTTTCAGGTATTAGTAAAAAATTAGGGTTAACAAATAAATGAGTTATTTATTTATCATTTATTTTGGAAACCTGGATTTTCTCCAGCAAATCTAAGAACATGATGTGTTTGGTTACTGTGAATATTCTTATTACAGAAGTCCATATACTATTGATTTTTATGCAGATGGGGGCACCTAGCTAACTCAGTTGGTAGATGCAACTTTCTTTTTGTAATTTTTTAAAGATTTTTATTTATTTGGCAGAGATCACAAGTAGGCAGAGAGGCAGGCAGAGAGAGAGGGGGAAGCAGGCTCCCTCCTGAGCAGAGAGCCCGATGCAGGGCTCAATCCCAGGACCCTGGGATCATGACCTGAGCTGAAGGCAGAGGCTTTAACCCACTGAGCCATCCAGGTGCCCCGGTAGATGCAAACTTGGATATCAGGATTGTGAGTTCAAGCCCCATGTTGGGTGTGGAGCCTACTTCAAAACAAAACAAAACAAAACAAAGATTTTTATGTAGATGGAGTTCTTGTTATTACTTAACTCAAAAGAATATCTCAGTTGCATTTCTTAAAAATAAATATAGTATAACAAATGATTAATCACCAGAATATGAAAGATAAATTAAGAGCAAACAACTATGCTGAAATAAATTATATATTTGCAATTAAATAAATAATTTAGATAAGCCATTCTTTCTCAGAGCTGTAAGCTTGAGTTTGAAATATATCTTAATTTAAAATGCCTGTATTTTTAATAATTACAATTTTTCCCCACACAACTCTTGGGTAAAAATAAACTGCTTATTCTTTTTCCTAATTCAAGCTTTCAATTTGGCCAAATCGTAATTTGCAAGTGGTGAAAGTTCCATTTCCTTTATGTTTAGGGTCTCCTCCCCCTCCTAGGGTCAGACAGAAATTTGGAGAGTTTATGTATTGCCAGAATCTAGGAGTAGACCCAAACCCTGCTCCATTATGGTTGCCACTCTGTTGTCCCTTCTCCTTCATAGTATGTAGTCTAGTAGAGTCCTTTTCATCTCTGAGGTCCAAAGGTGCTCTGGATGGGTATAGGTGCCCTTGCAGCAGGATAACCCACAGAAGGGAGATTCCACCAGAGATTTTTTCATTTACTCCTTTGGCTCTCACAGGCAGACATTCTACAAGTATATAAGCACATCAGGAAAAGCTGGACACCTGTTTGTTACTCTTAAACAAACAAGGACACAAACAAGGAAAACAATCCTAAGACTTTTTGACTTCTCAGTCTCAGGAAGCTCTCCCTGTCATTTTGAATTAGGCTTCGGTATCCTCCCTCCTTAACAACCCTCTCTGCCTTTTCCTCTAGTGCCTTTATTCTAAACCCAACATAGTCTTGGTAGGATAGAGTGCCTCTGAAGTGTCTTGAAAATGTCATTTTTTTTTCCCTTGTTACGTGTTAGGAAGGGATAAAATCTGCCAAAGAAAGTGAGCCCCTAATCAGAACTATCAAGATTGCAAAAGTGAAAATAATTCTCCATTTGTAAATCTCCTACAACAGTGAGGACACAATAAAGGTAGTTAAAAACTCAAGAAACTGTCTCTTTTATCTATCTTCTATCTTTTATCTTAAATCACAATGTACTTAAAAAAATACAGCAAACAGTACACATAACAATACAACTATTTCAATATAATGTAAAGAAATAAAGAAAATATAGTTTCTGGATTGACTTGTAAAGATAGTCTTCTTAATCAATGTTGCTTTCAACAGAAAGATAAAGATAATTCAGAGATGAAGGAAAAAGCTGACAGCTCAAAAGTATCCAGTTTCTGGGCTAGAAATTGTTTCGATACTTGAAATTGTTTAAACTTGAGATATAACCATTAACATCCCTAGGACCATGGCTACAGGTAAAAATAGGTAGATTTTTGTTTGTTTGTTTGTTTCCTTGGCCAGTAAATAATAAAAATATTACTCACCCACCCTTTTTTGGAAAGTGGGCTCTAATACTCTAATAATGGGTTGGGGGGACCACTTAAGAAAAAATAATGAAAATGACTACAGATACAGTGTGCCTGAAAAAGGAGAGGTAATAGTAAATAATAAAATAAAACCAAAATAAAATGAAAGACAGTAAGACAAACTTCACACTCTTCTAGGATCAAATTGGGCAATTTTTTATTTAAAAGCAAACTCTTGACAAGAGTAGACAATTTTCATTTCAACCACTCCAATTCTAGTATATTATTAGTTAATGTACTCAGAATGCCTTGTAGTAACTACACTTTTTTTTTTTTTTTTTTTGGTCTCAGAATTCTCTTTTGTCCTCTATAAAAATGGAGATTGTAACACTCAAAAATCTCTTTGGGATCTGCAGACAAGAGCATTATGTAGCCATTAAGTATTAACAATATCTATTAACATAGGACCATTTACATAGCTTCTATAAAAATCCCAAAGTTGAAAAAAATAAATGCCTTACTACTTAAAATGAAAATAGTGAGAAAAAAATGGAAGCATTCCATATAAATGGTAGTCTTCATGGTTTTATATTGAATTGTGGACAGGATACTAAATAAATAAATAAATAATCTGCTATGATTTCTCCTCCAAAGGTTTATAAAGGAACATGAGTTACCTTAGAATTTGTGGAAACAGTGTCTTACTTTCTGGAGATAATATGTATGTTATGTGTTATTCTATCAAAAGGTCACCATCCAAATTGGATTCAAAATATCTTTGACTTCAGTGAAAACTTATTTCATTCTATGGTATAGATTTAGTTGTCCTATTTTTATCCTGAAAATGGTATGCTTATTTAAAATTTGAAACAGGATTTTTAACTGTGAACATTATCTCCGTGTCTCAAGAAAACTACTGTATAAGTTTTTGGTGAAAACACGAGAAAATTAAATGTACACCACATCATGTCTTAGTCATCATATTTCTATGTTTATAATTCCTTAATTTTTCCATTGCAGTTTTGCTTCCATTTTAAGTGAGAGATCTGTCATTGTCCAGCAAAATCAGTATTGAGAAACCTCTGAGCACCATGGGCTCTGACATCAAGGGAAGATGTGAGAAAATAAGATTCTTAGTGTGTAGTAATAATTTTCAGCAAAAGCACTCAACAATCTTAAAAGAGTAAGGTCAATTCTAAGAGTGAAGATTCAACTAAGATGATCATACATTAAATTATATAGCTCATGAAATAATGATATTATTTTGTACTCATCAAAAAGTGCATCAAGATGTCTCCAGAATAAAATACTAACAATCAATAACTGCTCTGTATTTCAAAGATCTACTTTCAATTTGCTTTTCTCAGTATGATCTTGATTTTAAGGTTAAGCATGGGGCAGTTAAATTTCTAAGTAATGAATCCAATAAAACAATCTATTTCCTTTCCCTAAATATCAACTTCCTCAAAAACTGGCTAGACTGAAAAATAGGTGAAAACTTCAGGGGCCACAGGACTCTGATATCCAGACCTCAAACACGTCCTTCTTCCAACTGATCCTTGGCCATGTCTGATCAAAGCACAGCTTTCACTGTGTCCTCATGGCTTTCTTAGGAAAGACTTATCTACAGGCATACTTAATTCAATTCATGAAGCCTCCTGGCTCTTACTCATAAGTGCTATGTGTAGAAATGCCACCATGAACAAAGACCTGAACTGGCAAAGAAAAGCCCAGTCACAAATGAGATCTATGACACTAAGAAAATAGCTTTCCTGGTCCAGGGGTAGTTAGATATAAAATGAACAGATTGTACAGATCAGTGGTTCCCAAAAGCAGTTCTGCTTCAGTAGTCCTTGAAAAGCTCCACAAAAATACAGGTTTTTGGCTTTATCCCATATTATCATTATAGAAATCACCTGACCACAGGGCACAGAAATGTGCATTTTTTAAAAAATAATTTTGGTGGTTTTTTTTTTTAAGATTTTTATTTATTTATGTGACAGACAGAGATTACAAGTAGGCAGAGAGGCAGGCAGAGAGAGAGATTGGAGGAAGCAGGCTTCCCACTGAGCAGAGAGCCCGATGTGGGGCTCGATCCCAGAACCCTGGGATCATGACCCGATCCGAAGGCAGAGGCTTTAACCCACTGAGCCACCCAGGCACCTCAGAAATGTGTATTTCCTAGGACAGTAAAGATAAGCTTTGGATGTGGATTTGTAGATGATACCTAAAGCCTCTTTCATTTCAAAAATACTAAGAATAAAAAAATACAAAAAGAAATAGGATAACAGCTATACATCTAAATTTATATATCTTAAATGTATACATCTTTCCAGACCTTACTGCATTTTTACCAGATGCCTTGCCATGTATTTGTTTTTATGTATAATATTTTATTTAATTAATCTCCCTACCCTATAAGACAGTGTTATTTTATGTGACAGATTATAACATGACCTACTTGCCCAGATATATGTGGGTATATGTGGTACAGCTGGTATTTAATCCCAAGGCTGTCTGACTGTAAGACTTTGTGTTATTATTATTATTGTTATTATTCTATTATTCCTATCATCACATACTGTCTCTCTATTTAGTTTGCTATAATATGTGATGGATAGAATTTGGGGAAGTACCAGAAATTATTATTATATAAATTATGATAATAAATTCTTATTATGTATTATCTATTGTATTATTAAAATATCACTTTCAAAATGCCTACAACAAATAAGTGTCTTGGTAAAAGGAAAAAAGGAAGGAAGAAAGGAAAGGAGGGAGGGGGAAATATTGTTTATTAATACCTATAAAAACCTCAAAAAATCTGCCTTCCTGGAAAGTCAGTTTGACTCAACAACATAATGCTCCCCAAAACATTATCTCATTGTCAATTCATAAAGTGCCTAAAAGTATTAAGATAAATCAATTAAGGACAATTTAAATAAGGAGTACAATAAAATTCTGAGTACAATAAATCTTCTGATGAAGATAATTCAGCCGAAGTATTAAACATTAGATAATTAATATCTAATATTTCTAATATTTTTTCCAATGACGTTAGTTTTGGAGGACTACGATAGGCTCTAAGTTTACAATAGTAAACAAGGAAAAGCCTCTTCTATCAAGGAACCTAGAATATACAGAGTTAGATAAGGGCAAATAGTAATGATAATTTGTGAAAGATACATTGTTAGAGAATAACGGACAGTCACATGAAGGGTGATATAAGGCATCTGACCCAATATTTTGGTATTTGCTGATAGCTTTTAAGGGGGGGGTGCCCTCCATCTTTGCTTTTGCTTTGCATCAGGGCAAGAATAACTACATGCACCCTACTTTGGCACTGGTAGAAGATGCAAAGGACAGAAGTCTCTGCCTCCTTTAAATTCATGAAGTGTGAAAATTGTCAAACCGGTCCCACACTTTAACTATAATGGAAACTGCAATCTACTTTCTTTTTCTTGCTCTTTCAAACCATTTTCAGACCAGCTTGGAACCTTACCCTACATACCCAGAGAAGCCCCACTGTGTAAGTGATAAACCTTGCTATGTCTTCTTAGTGTGTGTGTTATCATCAGTCTCACCATTCAAACCAAATTTTTAGTTGGCATTCATCTTATCTTCAAAGGATATCCCAAAGAGGGATACAGGAAGAACTTACCCAGAGCAGGTATTCCAGCTATTACATGGGAAAAAAAGTACGTAAAAATACTTTAGATAGAATTAATATTGCAACATTTTCTTTTGTCTGGAAACAAAACCCCTAAAAAAATACTCGAACACTTCATTTCTTGCTAAAATCACCCAGAAATCTAATAGGAAAAAAATCTATAATTTCATTGTACATTTGAGAATAATCCAATCCATACATTTGGTACAAAAAAAGGCTTCTGGCAGTTAAGGCTGCAGGAACAGGCATCATGAGAACATGCCCTAGCCTATTGTGCTGAATTTTCTTAGGGTAACTTAAAAGGAAAGAGAAAAGAGATGTCTTCTCTCACACACTCTCCCTTACCATTGCCCTATAATCCTATGAATGATGGCAAATATGGCTTCCTCAACATTTCACCCTGATGGAGCTGGGAAGATAACATAATGGGCATTTGGAAAAAAGAGCTACAAAGGATATAAAAATACTTAAAAATTTAGACCTTATTTTGGACTTATTTGGACTTATTTTGGACTAGTTTATATCTAGCATAGAATAAATATTCCAAATATTAAAGACACTGAAATTAACATTTAAATAGCCTATTTGGGGGCACCTGGGTGGCTCAGTAGGTTAAAGCCTCTGCCTTCGGCTCAAGTCAGGATCCCAGGGTCCTGGGATCAAGCCCCGCATCAGGCTCTCTGCTCGGCAGGGAGCCTGCTTCCCCTCTTTCTCTCTGCCTGCCTCTCTGCCTACTTGTGATCTCTGTCAAATAAATAAATAAAATCTTTAAAAAGAAAATACAGAAATAAAAAATAACCTATTTGGGAAAAATAAGTCAAAGAATATCAGCAATCCAAAGAAGGCATTTAAAAGGGATAGGTACTATGAAAAAACTGATGAAAATCAGAACACTCCTAGGCAATTTAGTGTAAATAAAATCAGAACTCCAAAATAACACAACAAAGCTGATAAGGGAGAAAAAAATTAATCCCAGAAATAAATGGTAGAAACTTTCACTCAACTAAGGAAGGAACTTGAATATTCATTTTAAAATGTGACTAGTGAGTTTCAGAAAGAATTTATGGGTGAAAATTGACACCAAAATAAATTCAGATCAAAAGTTTTCTTTCAAAGTTAAATTTTAAAATTCTACAAGCTTCTAAACAGATCATTTTTACTGGAAAGTGTTATAAAAATTACACTTACCTATGAAATTAAGTTTTAAAAGACAGATGTATATGTTTAAAATAGAAAAGGACTTAGTCCTAGAAATCTTCCATCGGTCAAACTACTGTTCAATTAAGTGGTCATTTTTCAGACTTAAAACTCTGAAAATATATACTGATCATAGAGTCCTTTCAAAACAATTACTTGTAAATGTAACCAAGACAAATGGGGAGAATAACCCAAACTAAAGATTTTAAGACTGGGGAACACATGGCACCAAAACAATAACAAATTAAAGCTAGGAAATTGTATAATTAAGAGTTACATCTAAATAATCATTAAAGCAATATTCTGCACAGGGCTAAATCCACAGCTACAATTTTGCCTTTTTTGTGTTTGTGTATGTGTGTAATATATTAAGCCTGGGATGGAAGTTTTTCAAATCATAGGGGAAAAAATCAATAAAACTGAATATTTTTGATAAATAGTTTATAAATAACTTAAGCTTTGTTTTTGTTTTGTTTTGTTTTTCCAAAAAGCCAGGAGGGAAATAACATAATCTCCTAAGCTTTTGTTAAACTCAGATGGAAAAATAAAATAAATTAAACAATATATGAATAAAATGGATGTCTTACTAAAAATGTGTGAGTTAACAAAATAAAGAAGAATAGAAGGGGGTGCCTAGGTGGCTTGGTTAAGAGACTGATTTGTGATTTCAGCTCAGGTCATGATCTCAGGGTCATGAGATTGAGCCCTGAATTAGGCTCCATGCTCAATTAGGAGTCTGCTTGAGATTCTCTCTCTCCCTCTACTTCTTCCTCTGCCCCTCCTCCCACTTGTGTGCAGGCATGCACACACTCTCTTTTCTGTCCAAAATTAAAAAAAAAAAAAAAATTAAAAAAAGAAAGAAAGAAAGAAAAAGAATAGATGACTGAGCTAATACTATGGAGAAAACCCTGAAAATATTTTCAACTACCCCAAAACACTAACAGACATAGGTCTTTATGGTAAAAATCTATGAAATATTTAAGGCATAGATTAAAAAATATTAATTTTTACAACAACATTAGCTTTCGTAAAAGCTAGAATAAGCTTAGCAAATATTGGAATGAATTCTAATTCATCAGTAGGAAATAAGGTAATGAGTTTTGTGCATGGGTAGTTTTTTTGTTTTAACATGTAATTTCTTTTTTTAAGAATAGAAAATGATATATTAATGAATGTAATCTGATCCAGAATATCTTTGGCCAATGTTACAAATATTATTTGCCCCATAAATTAGCTCCCTAGAATCTGCACTTGCCAAGGCACTAAAATGAGCACACTTTTTCAAGTTATTATCAAAGTAGACAGAGAAGACACCACTATAGACCAGGAAATGCCAACAGTTTCAAAAGAAGGATGCATGAAACATTGGAAATTAAAAGAAATTGGCACAAACTTGATGAAGGTAGTAACTGAAAAGTTTATAGTGGATGGCAAGTGTGAAATTGTAACACATATACTGAATTCTGTCTCTATTACCCTCTCTCCCCAATCCATCTGCTTCATCTTGGAAAACTTCTTAAAAGTTTCTAGTCTATGAAACTTCTAATTTTAATAGGTGTTACAATATTTCCCCCTTACTCATTACATCTCACATTTTATTAAGTTTAATAAAAGCAAATTAATATCATGGAAATATTGCCACAGTTTATATGTTCACAGGAACCCATACTATCTTCTTCTAATTAAACAGTTTCTTAAAGTAGTGGTTTAAATAACATCTGTTCTAGAATTTGTTCATATGATTTGCTACATCTTGATTAAAATAATATTTGTATTAACTTTTATTTGATAGTTTATGTTTGGTCTTTTTATTTCTTATTTATAAGCTCATTCATAAGATAATATATTTCCTAGCATTTTCCCTCAACTCCAGTTACAAGATTCCTTTCAGTTTATTTATCTGATCTTGAGAAAAGTACATAATTAAAAAGTAATGGTTCACAAAGATGGCTTCAATATTCTTTTTCTTAAACCAGGCATTAGTGCCCTGAGGGACCCAATACTAACCTACTCCACTGTTTTTAATTACTATGTTTTTGGTAAACAAGTATATTCACCATTACATTTATATAGTACCATAATTATGATCTTTCTCCTTTTACTACTTAAGATATTAAATAATGTTAAATAAAAACACATCTTAATTTACTTAGAGTACATGTTATCTCATTTTAAATATTATCATATACCTCATGCTCCATATATAACTTACTTCTGTAAAATGTATACGCTTGTCACACAGAAGAATTTTATCTAATTTTCTAAATATAAATGAAATATCTTCTATTATTTGACTATTTTAATTCTTCATATTTACCTAATTATTATCATCAGTGTATTTCTCTTAAACTGACAATTCACCCTTAGAAGTCTAAAACTCTTATATTTATTGCATGAAACCTACTTCTCATATTGTACTGCCTCTCTGATATCCGCTTTTTCACCTGGGTAACCAAGTTTGAAAATCCTAACTCATGTTTGATACTTCTCCCTCTTCAGTCCCACATCCAATCTCTCATCAAATTATTTTATCATTTTTGAAGCTTTACATTCCATTTATATTCTCAGTTACCAATCTATATATATGTTTTTCTGACAAAGTTTACTATTAATCATTAATAATACCTCCTTCCCAAATAAGACCAAGCAAACAAAAACAAAACAAAAAACTTAGTATACTTTTACTTTCATCTAATACCACTTCTACACTATTATTTATCATGTCGCTATCTTCTTGAATTTTTGAGCTTGTTTTCAAATTTTAAAAAGTTAAAATATCATCTATTTATAGTTATTAATATTTATAATAATTCCGTTTTTCATTATTACTTCTTAAGTCCCATTGTTGCCTTCTGAATAATTCTTACAAAGTGATTGATAGGCTATTTATGGTAAACCCTTATCTTTAAAAATACTTTTCTTTCACACTCACTGTTGAATGATAGTTTGACTGGGTATAGAATTCTAGGTTGACAGTTATTTTCCTACAGCATATGAAAACACTGCATCATTGCTGCTGTATGTGCAATGCTACTGAGAAATCTAAATGAAAACTATGGGTTAAATATCTTTGTTTTCATATAATTTTTAAAATTTTCTCTTTATCCTTAATGTTAAAAATTTCAGTGGAAGAATGTGCTTGCTTTACTATTTTTGTACTTCATTCTACATAGTATTTAGTACTGTGCATGTGTGTATGTGTTTACTCTAAAGATATATCTTTCTTTCTCAAGTCTGAGAAATAATTAGCCATTTAAAAGAGTTAACTTTGTATTAAATTAAAACAAAGTGCAGAAAAGTACATGAAATGTTTTTGTCCCCAATTCCCCGAAATTCATATATTTAAGCACTGACCCACAGTGTCACTCTATTTCAAGATGGGGCCTCTAAGGAGGCAATATTTTTTAAAGCTGAATTATACTATAGTATCACAGTGATCTCACTGACAGTTTCTTCAACCCAGCACACCATTCTGTGTCTAATACTTGTCTGCTAACAATCTGATATTGTAACTCAGTTTCAAAATCCATCAGTAAATCAAAATTTAACTAAGATAAAAGTCCAAATTAACAGTATGGATGTCAGAAGTTACATCCTCTAGAAAAACTGTGACTTTTTTTTTTTTAAAGCTGGAAGACACATGCTTGCTCAGCATAGATATTGTATTTCCTACCAAACATCTCTGAAATTATGTAGCTAGTAGATAAAGTTTGAAACAATGAAATGTAATCAAAAGTGTCACATGGAAGCTTCAGGTAGGTATTCTTTAAAAATGATTGATGCATGCCCCTTGCTCCTGTTTTACTGACCCTTACACCCTTCGTGATGGCCAGAATATCAGTATGTTGTCCTTAACAAGAATAAGATGACTGGTATTCTATCAACTATCCAGGATGAAGACAAGTACTGTGCCTTGCAATGAAGTGTTGGAATAAGCCCAGGGCTTTCAGGACAAAACCAACATATTATCCCCCGACTATTTCCAGACTTTTAGTATATGAAACTGGAATAAAAATCTTTCTCATGTAAAACACTGGTAAATTTGGGCCTCTTTTATCTGCAACTGAAATAATATTAGAATCCATTCCTCAACTCCAAATTGTTACCTTGATTTATTCAGAACTCGTATTACCATTTACATATTCACTTATTATAACAATCTCCCTGCATTGCAATTATTTTATATGACTTTATTCTAGTCTATGGGCTCAAAATATTATGAGAAGTTGAAGTACATTTTAATAATTAATATTTTATTTACTTGGCATTTCATATATTTAAATGTATTTCTTCATTCATTTAAGCATTTATTGAATGTCAGACACTACAATAAATATGAGGGCTAAAGAGATAAATATTACACAGTTTATTTTTTATTATCTAACATAATCCTTTATAAATAAAAGGTGTTATGAGATCTTAATTGCATGAATAAATCATATGAACTCCTCAAAGAATTATGATGTTGGTTAGTGTAGCCTATTTATACTAAGCTAAAGACTGTTAAGTTTAGTTGGTAGAATGTAAAAGGTAACGTTAGCCAAATTAGAGTACCTTGACCCAACTCAAAATCAGAGACCAACTCGAAATCAGAGAATGAAAACATTTCAGCCATCTTCAGTACAGTCCAAAGCCAGTTAAAACATACTATATAAACATTAGGTGAATTTAATTGTAACTGCTGTGATATGTTTCCAAAAGAAGATAGTACAAAATAAAATACAAACATTTACATAAAGTTTAAATTGATATATCACCAAACTAATTTCAATTTCAAGGAAAGAAGTAAAGAGATATTCATGACAATCTCATAAAAATGTTAAAATTTGTTACCAAAATACTAATTCATATAGTTAAAATTAATTAAAAAAATTTTAATGTATGAGCTTTTACATAATTCTCACCTTAGAATATATCCCTTATAAACTATGTGTTGTTAACATTTTAAAAAATAGGTATATCCCCATTCAAAAATATTACATTGGTCCTCTATCATAAGTTGGATACCCATGAGAAAGCTTGGTTTGCATAAGAAAGATAATACACTGTTATGATTTGATGGGGCTAGGCAAAGCAGTTTCTGAATATTATCTGACTTAAACATCAGCTAAAAAATTATTTTGTGATCAAAAAAGTAAATTTAAGAGATTACAGTTTAAAATCATGATTAGGTCATTAGTTAATTAGTGGATTATAAATGATGAACCTTCACAACCTTATGATTAGGTATGAATACAATTATTTTTATATATTTAAGTCCAGGTAAAATGCAGGAAAGAAGATAGAACTAGTTCATTAATGCAGGAATCTTTTGTTTCTGTGTGTGTGTGTGTGTGTGTGTGTGTGTGTGTGTGTGTGTTAATATTTATTTATTTATTTGAGAAGGAGGGGAGGGGCAAAGGGAGAGGAAGAGAGAGTGATAAGCAGACTCCTCACTGAGTGCGGAGCCCTATGCAGGGCAGATCTCACCAGCCTGAGATCACAACCTGAGCCGAAACCAAGAGTTGGACGCTTAAAGACTCTGCCACCTACGCCCCCAAGGCAGGAATCTTTTGAACACCTACAAAATAGCAAGATCATACTAGGAAACTGAGTAAGAGAATTCCATGAGACTGAATGGGAAAAGAAGTCTTTGGAGTTAAAAAAAGAAAAAAAAAAGAAAGAAAGAAAGAAAAGAAAAAAGAAAAAGAGAAAGGAAAAGAGAAGAAAAAGAAAAAGAAAAAAGGAAAAAAGGCAGGATACTCAGAACAGAAAAGCAAATGTGCAGCTATTATGGGAATGGCATTATCTCTCTCCTTTGCACTCTTTGTTATTTAGAGGGCTTTTTATCATTAAAAAAACTTGATTAAATATTTTGGATTATTGTAAATACTGTACACACAGAACCATACAATTTAAAAATAACTTTCATCTACATTAGCTCATGTGATTCTCTTCACAACCTAAACAAGTCCACTTAACAATCTTTAGGTAAGCACCAAGGTTAATGATGTAACCTCCATTTTACATAGCAAATTATGATGAGTCTAATAAATAGTTTATAATTACTGACTCACTAAACATTGTTATTAAGATCATATTATCATACCCATTAGAAATGAAGTTTAATATTAAGTGCAATTTAGGGTGTCTTTGAAACTTACAGTTTCCTAATGTTTAGGATTAGTCCAAAATATCACAATAATTCAGATGTTTGGAGAAGATTTATGGAAAAAGTAGTTATCAAGGGTAAGCATGTAAATGTAGTATCAGTGAAAATGAGTTAATGAAGTGAGAATGCTCACTTTTAACAGTGGAAAAACACAATGAAAAGAAATACACTTTCATAGAGCAGAGAGAGTGAGATAAAGAGTGGGCTGAAATGTGAGAATAGCCGTAGGAGGGGGAAAGTAGAGGATATTTTAAAAATAAAAGTTGTCTGAACTTGATGTAAAGGCAGGGAGGAGTGTAATGTGAGATGTGAAATTTTAGATACTGAAAATCTCAGCTTATTTATCAGCCAGGTACCACTCTGCTAGCAGGAGAGCTGGAATTCTCGGCTTTCTTTTTAAAAGTTAAAGCCTTTGAGGGTTTTTTTTTTTTTTTTAAATTATGGATTAGAGCTGAGTGAGAATATTTATAACTACATAGAACTGTTTCAGTCATTTTCCCATATTTTATTTTGGATGAAACTAACTTTTCATGAACCACTACCATAAGTAATTCTTTTGCAACTAAGTGACTTTGTGGAGGAGAAGAGGGATAGAGACTCTTGTCTTATCACATAACCGCTAATTTTTAATCAGTTTGCTGTTATTTATTGTAATAGATAACCTCCAAAATCACTATTTTAATATCTAAGAAACACTACCTAACATAAAGCTCATATTTAAAGAGCATCATTGAAATTTTCCCAGAGAGCATGGTGGACTACTTTATCAAATTCAGTTTTCATGAGTCATATATTATTGGCTATAACTAATCAATTATCCAAACTGCAAATATTTGTGAGGCAATATATTATGGTAACAAATGAAAGGAAGAGTAATAGAGTCTGGCAGATCTGGATTTAAAACTCATCTCTGGTACATTTTAGTTGTATAAACTTTAGCAATTTCTCTATGCTGAAGTTTTACTCAGCCATCAAATGATTTCTATCTGAAACAAATGATTTCATCTGAAACAAAGCCTATAGAAGTCTCTCAATAAACAGAACAATTCTTCTTAGCAATCGAGGCAAGAATGAAATAAAATGCAGCTCTTTTGCCATACTCTACTTAGGGTCTTGCTTTTTCCAAAAGGATAAGAAAGAAAAAAGTAGGATATTAAGTAAATTATATATCTAATATCTAATACTAATATTAGATATTAAATAAATACTAGATATTAGATAAATTTGATGATCATTTATGATCTTGCCCAGTTTTGTTACTTGGATTGGTCTGGTGATGAATCTTAGCTTTGCTCTCCTCACATTCTCCACTTGCCCCACTTGGGCTAGCCAAGACGGTTTTCTCACAATATGAGAAACTCTTCTGGACACTTCAAATGAGATGAGACTATCATTACCACATTAGGAAACACGATAACCCAATCTTTTATTTACTACTGAATTCCCAAAGCATCACTTGGAACAAGTAATAACCAGGAAAATTTGCAGTAAAATCATATTTAATACTACCTAGATACAAAGGAAGTAAACTATCATATACATCCCTAGAATCATTTTACCTTCCTAGGCTGTCTATATGAATAAGTTTTAAATGAACTGCTAATTATAAACTCTTCATGTGTTTAGAATCTCCATTGATTCACTATCTTCCTTTGTAATGATGCTGACTTTGTTCCTTTTTGGGGAACTCTTATAGTATAAGTTGAAGCTGTGGAGTAAAACAGAGTTAACAATTTCCCTGACCCTCAACTGTAAACACATCCTCAACACACACCTACACACACGCACGCGCACACACGCACACGCACACACACGCACAAATGGAATTCAAAAACAACATCAAATCAACCACAAAGGATTCCACTACAGGGGGGAAAAAAAAAGCAAAGATATAGTTAACTATGCAATTTACAGAATGTTTCAGAATTGCATAAAGCTGCTAATTATCTCTCAAATCTTTTGACACACTTTCTTGATGGTTAGGTCAAACCCACCATTATTACCAGGCTCTGCCTTCCAGTGAAATCTCCTCTCTCCACAAACATTTCAAGGCAGGCCTTGCCTCCACAATCATTACCCCAATAGTCTTAACATAGCACGTGGGAATGGAAGGAAGGCTAAGCTACACTCACATGAGGATAACAAGAAGGTGTCATCATCCTGTAGAATGCGTCATTGTGCGTTGCAGTATATTTATACTGGCAGAGCCCTTGTTTCTTGCACATGTTTAATTTACAGAGAAATACTGAAAATTTTATAGATAAGTAGAAAATATTGACTTGGTAAATTCCAGGGTCTTATTTTCAGAGCACTTGTTCAGTGTAGTAGGAATTATATCTATTCAAATGACATACTTGGAAGAATTCTATTCATTAAGACCCATATAAATAAAGCAGAAGGAACACAAACATTTCTCCCAAATAATTCTATAGCATTGCAAAACCTTCAGGGAAACTTGCTATCAAGAGGTCCCAAAATAAAGTGGCTTTAATATGATGAAAACTTATTATTTTCTTAAGTATCAGTCTCGATGTGAGTAGTCCCCGTTGGCATGGCTGCCCTTTATACATAACTTCTGAGTTCTTCCATCCATCAACATTTGCAGGTAATAGAAAGGACAAAGAAAGTAAATGGAGAATAAGCAATTTCTTTTCAAGCATGTGGCATGTTAATAACATACATCATTTCTTTTCATATTCCTTTGTAGACAAATTAACCACATGACTGCATCCAGCTGCATGGGAGACAGGGAAATGTAAACTATATCTGGATGGCCATGTACTCTGCTAACACACAGGGGTTCTATTTCCAAAAGGAGGAAGGTGTGAAATGATACAAAGAATATTTAGCTTTCTCTGAAACACTCACCATACTTAGAAACACGACTTATATTCAGAATTTAGAAAAAGTGTACATGTGTTTGTGCACACACACACACGTGTGTGTGTGTGTGTATGATCTCTATCATACATCAGACATAAAATAAAATAAATTAAAAAAAATACATAATCTTCATTTACCTCTCTACCTAACATGAGATGTCTTAGATTGTGTTCCTTGGAAACAGATTCTGACCAGAGTATCTATGTGGAGGGAGTTATTGAGAAGTGGCCTCAGAAACAACTCTAAATGGGGAAGAATGGAAGGATTTGGCAGAAATAAAATTTGATCTGTGATGCAGTACCATAGACATCTTAGTTAGACCTCAGGAAGTTTTGAAGCCAGGGAGATCCTTCAGAGTTTGACTTACAGGAGACAAGGGCTGCACCTTTGCACCCCATAACAACCAAACACTGGATGTGGATAAAGCCCCAAGGAGGGACATTCCATGGTCAAGTCAACCCATATGGACTAACATAATTTGTATAGAGTATGACTTAATCAATTTGGGCTGCTATAACAAAGTGTTAGACTGGGTAGCTAATAAAGAACAGAAATTTATTGCTCACAGTTCTGGAGGCTGGAAGTCTGATATCATGGTGAGGACCTTCTTTTGGGTTGCAGACTGCTGACTTCTAGAGAGCAGAGAGGAAAAGTGTGTTCTCTCATGACTCTTATAAGGGTGTTAATTCCATTCACAATAGAGTCTTTAATTCATAGTGCCCAATGATGGCATTGCTCTGTACTATAGACATTTGCCCAATTTAAGTTTAGAAATCACCAGTTTCAGTAATAGCTGAATCACTAGTGTTCAAAATAGCTGTTCAAAATGCTAATAAAAGTTCTGTCGCATGGTTAAAAAAAAATGGGGCGCCTGGTGGCCCGGTTAGTTTAGCATCTGCCTTCAGCTCAGGTCATGATCTCAGGGTCTTGGGATTGAGCCCCACTTTGGGCTCTCTGTTGAGCATGGAGTCTGCTTCTTCCTCTTCCCACTGCTCTTGCTTTCTCTCTCACTTTCTCTCTTAAATAAAATAAATAAAATCTTTTTTTAAAAATGCCATCATTGGGCACTATGAATTCAAGGCTCCATTCCCATGTCCTCATATAATCCTAATTACTTCCCAAAGTACCCAGTTCCTAATACCCTTACATTGGGGAGTAGGATTTCAACACAGGAATTTTAGAGGAATTTAAACTTTCAGTCTATCAGCTTTGAGCCATCAGTCACTGAGATCTAACAAGTGAGTGTGCGGTCCTTGTATTTTTCTTTTGTGATCTAACAGATCACCACAAACTTGGTGGCTTAAAACAACCCATTTATGATCTCACAGTTCTGTACATCTGAAGTGAAGACAGGCTCAGCCAGAATTCTCTGGTCAGAATCCCACAAAACTGAAATGAAGGTCAAATGGGTTTTTGTTTGGAGGCCCTAGAGAAGAATCCACTTGCAAGCACTTTCAGGTTGTTGAAAGAATTCAACAAGAATTTATGGTTATAGGACTAAGATCCTTGTTTCCTTGTTTTTTAGAGCTCATGCTCACATTCGATGCCTCTTGGCTTTCTCCATTTTCAATCCAGTGTTGCATCAAATCCTTCCCACAGAGAACCTCTCTCTGGTTTCTACAGTCAACCAGGGAAAAATATCTGCTTTCAAAGGGCTCATATAATTAAGTTTGTTAGGCCCATCCAGATAATCTCCATATTGAGTCGACCAACTGGTATTGTTGATTACATCTATAAAATCTCTTTTCTATATAATGTCTATCTATTCATGCCCATATCAATGGAAATAATACCAAAGAATGGAGATAATGGGGCAATCTTAGAATTCTGCCTACCATAATCCTGAAGAGATCTTCTGGGCAATTATATGACAACACCCACCATGTCAAGGCAATGAATATTTATAGTAATATTCACCTTACAGGAATATGCCATCTGCAACCCAGGGAGACCTACTGAATATATTTTCATATCCTATTTCTCCTACCTAAATCACATATACTTTCAGGTTTTGTTAAATTTAATTAGTGTACTTTTCTTCCTTATTTTATATACATATAAAACTTATTAAATCATAACATGCATAAAAATACAAAATCACAGGTTGCCTGGGTTTCTCAGGTGGTTAAGTATCTGAATCTTGATCTTGGCTAAGGTGTTAATTTCAGGGTCTTGAGTTCAAGCCCTGTATTGGGCTTTACACTGGGCATGGAGACTACTTAAAAAAAAAAAAAAAAAAAAGTACCCAATCATTAGTATAAAACTGAATTGTTTTCTCTTATTTTTAACTTATTTTTCTTGTTTTGTCATTCTGGTTTCTTGAAAACCATTTCTATTTATTCCCGGAACTAAATAGGGTACAAGTATATATCAAAAATATATTGACTGGATAAAAATATATTATACATATTAAATAACTGAATTTCATATCAGGACTGAAAGGTATAAACATCCCCATATTTATCAGATTGCACACATTTTTCTAAAACTCACAGATAGAGGAGACTGTAAAACCATGGGGGAGTAAAAATGATATATATATCCACAGACTGTAGCTCATGAATCCAGAAAAGTGGTGTGCAACCTTAAACCTTAGGCTGCTGGACTGGGTGGATGTGAGAATTACTCAAGAGGGTCTTATAATGCTGCTCTCTGTTCTGGAATCATTCTTGGTGCATAATGAACAGTGAAAAAGGAACAGTCTATGAGCGAGGAGGTGGTGAGAACTAAAAAGCCAGAAGGCAAAAATTGGAGCAATATAGAAAAATGGTTTCATTGTGATTCTGGGATTGATTATATATGGATGATTTGTGTATACTGTCATGCTCCCCTAACGTATGTGTCATTGTACCACAGACTAGAAGGGGTAAATGTAGAATAACTTAGATGGAACCACCAAATATCTCGGGACAGTTTCCAACTTTTTCTTCTTCCTCCCCTGGAAGGGATGCCATTAAATAATGTTACGTAGAAGATTGATGTTCATATCCTTTTCCTTCCCCATTCATCCCTTTCTGGAAATTGGAGTATGTTATTAGCTTATACAAAGAGCAAAGGATGTGTTCATTAAATTTGTATCTTATCTCTCTCTCTCTCTGTCAAATAAATAATTAAAATCTTTTTAAAAGGAGAAGGTGGAGCCTGGCTGGCACAATTGGTTCAGCATCTGCCTTCTGCTCAGGTCATAATCCCAGAGTCTTGGGATCAAGCCCCATGTTGGGCTCCCTGCTTGGCGGGAAGTCTGCTTCTCCCTCTCCTTCTTCCTGCTGCTCCCCTTGTTTGTGCGCTCTCTCTCTGTCAAATAAATAAATAAAATCTTTAAAAAATTGTATCTGAGCATCTCTTTAAGATATTTACATTTACTCAGGGAGAACAAGACAAATAGTTATTTTTAAACTTTATTTTCCGAGGGAACCATGAAGAATAATTGTATTAACATTAATTAGCATTAACACCTACATTCCCCTTTTGTAATTTTTTTAAATGTTATATAATACTTCAATACCACTTTGAATATGTCTAGTATACCTGGAAATGATCTCAGTACCTGTCTGTTTTTCTTGTATGGTCATCTGAAAGCAATTTTAAAATCAGAAAATAGACAAATGTGTTTTATTCTCAAAGCCAGCCATAGGAATAGCAATAGCTTTCCCACTCCTACAATTCCTAGTATATACCCCCTGGAAATACCTGCACTAACAAATAGTTTGTTACTACAATTCCCCTCCTTGTTTCTACTCTTATTGATATTAAACTCTTGATCGAGTCATGTAAACATTAAAAGACAAAAGATGTGTAATGAAAGCAGATATATCAGGGAAATTCACAGGCAGAAGCCCAGTAAGGGCAAGTTGTACCTAGTCTTTCATCTCCCATTATCTCATTCAGAGATAGCTTGGGCTTATCCTCTGGAAAATAAACTCAATTTTCTGCCACTTAGCAAATTTATAAGGGAAATTAATATCAGCACCTGACCCGTTAAAACCCCCAGAACTGGGCAGCCTAGGCTACAGCCTGATTTCCGACATCACTTTCTGACTGAATGAACACATTCATCACTAATGAATCAGGAGCCATCACTGGCTCCATCTGAAGGCCTTTCTACCCTCTCTGCCAAGTCAGTTTTCTTTCCCCCAGGTTTATTGAAGTACAATTGACATATAACATGGTATAAGTTTAAGGTGTACAATCTGTTTATTTGACACAATCACATATATATAATACACACACACACACACACACACACACACACACATTACATATATAACAATATAATTACTGTGATAGCATCAGCTAACACCTCCAACACCTCCATCACATCACATAATTACCATCTCTTTTTTGTGGTGAGAAACTTTAAGACTTACCCTCTTAGTAACTTTCAAGTTATAATACATAAAATAAAGCTTTTTAAGAAAACACTATCAGGGCCATCCATCAGGAACATATGCTTAATCTCTTCATAAATGAAAGAAAAAAATGATTGAACAGACATTTCCATAGTACACATCAAATCCAATAACACTAAAATCTCTATTCTGAAATTTGGATATAGGTAGACTATTAGATGATGTAGAAAATTATTATTAATTTTGTTACTGTGCAAATGACATTGTTAAAGAGGAAAACATCCTTAAATTTAGTGATGCATACTAACATATTTAAGGATAAATTATGTTTTCTCTAATTATGTTAAAATGCTTCAGCAAAAACAAATAAATAAATAACCAACTAATTTGGCAACTGTAAATAGTTGTTTAATTAGGTAAAAGATATATGTATGTTTGCTATTGTCTCCACTCTTCAAAATATTTCACAAAATGAATTTTAAATTATCCCCATACTTGTGCGATCATTGTACATTTTCATAAAACCCAATCAGTAGAGAATAAAATATCTGAAGTGGCAAGAAAATTCCTTGTTCTAGGATCCTTTTTACCATTTTAATCTGTTTCAATAGGTAGCTTCTCTTTAACCTTTTATTATATCAACATCATCAATTTTCTAGTTCAAACACTTGAACCATCCACTCTAAATTGTTATTTTACTCCTTCCTCTCTTTCTTCCTTTCATCATCTATTTCCCATATACATTTGTGATAATTGTCATTAACATGTTACTGCACTTTGGGGGAACGTATTTCCATCCACTAATATTATTGTGGCACAATTAGTATAGAAGATACTGGAATTTTTATTTCCATTTATTTATTTAAGTATTTATTTATTATGCCTTTTATTTCCTTATATACCTTTCCTGTGAAAGGTATAAAAAGAATTAAACTTGTTTTAAATCTTAAAAACTCTACAAAAAACAAGTAGAATGTACATATACACACACATAAGAACTTATATAATGATTCAATGCAATGTGTAACTACGTAATGGATAATATGTGTAAGTAACCTTTTAGCTATCATAACTATCATAAAATAAGTAGCACAATAATTACTGAGAGATTTGACATTTGGCATATACTCTTTGAATCATTTGTATTTGTATTTCCCACAATACATGAAAAAAAGTTGGGAGAATTATTCAAGGAGTTCCCAATAATTCAACTTAGGTGTAACATTAAAAAAATACCATAACTATAAAAAACAGTTACACAAGAATTCAGATTCCAGCTAACTCTTCCTTTGAAGACAAATAACAATGTGTTTTGAATGGCAAAAGCCATTTTCCCTTTCTTAAAACTTTTACTTTCATTATAAGTCAAATTGAAGTATTCATCCTCAGCAGCCAGAATCAAGAGGGAGAAGAAAAAGGGGAAAAAAAAAAAAAAAGCCCTAATTAAAAAAAAAAAAAATCAATTAGCATCTTGAATTTTTCACAAATTCAATAAAATGCATACTAATCCACTGTGAAATAGAGAATCTACTTGGTCAACATTCTCTAATAATGACTCTAAATATATAAGAATATCTTCACATCAATTTTTCTCTTTTTCAGCTCTCTTTATTCTCAATACAAAGTGATTTCTTTTTCTTTTTAAGATTTAGTATGTCAACCACAGGCTGCTCCATTACAAAAAGATGCCTGGTTACTTGAAAGACTTTGATACATCTGTGCTATTCCCTGTGTGCTGACATATGTCTACTTGCAACAGAGAAAAGAAACTTCAAGGATGAGCTCCACTCATTTCAGTAATTGGTATTCCAGCCTGCTGGTTCAGATGGATTATTGTTAGTGAGATAGGCAGCTAACATTAATGTCAAATTAACATAAACTATAAGGATGATAGTATGCTGGAATTTGCATAATTTTCATCAGAATCTAAAGGCTTTTGAAATTGATTCTCAAGGACTAATAAAGACATATTAGTTTACTTACTCTAACATTTTTGGGACATTATTTAAAATGTCACATTCTAATTTTAAGTCAGTGATCTGCAACTTAGGATAATGGACAATATATGAATTTTAGACACGAATTAAATAATTTATGTGAAAATATGAACCCACAAAGTTATTAATCAGCCTCTGTCAAAAGAACACCATTTCTCTGATTTTTATAAAAATACATAATGGTACTCAAATTCAATCCTATGTTAATTTCATTCCAGGAATTCTTTGTGTGCATTCTCAGGTACCTTAATACTGTCTGTTCAGTAATTCGAAGTCAAATGTCAATGGCTCTATTTCAGTCTTAAAAAAAAAATCTCATATGTGTGATTCATTCCAAGAGAAAAAAATTTGAGAAAGTTAAGTGTTTATATTTTTAATTTTTTTCTATTATGTCAAAACATAGAAACACATGGAGAAGACATATGGCACATAAGCATAGAATGTGCCCAACCCTGGCCTGTTTGGCTCTGGAGTCGTTCCTCTGAACAGATTAACACTTATCAACTTTGAAGTTGAAATATGAGTTTCTCAAAGCACAGAAACTTGTTTCCTTTTAGATGTCCTGCCTGTTTGAATTCTGCATTCCCTAAGTGTCTTCTAGTGGAGATTTATTTTGCTAACCCAAAACGGAAGGTTATCATTACACCTAGAACTATTTAAAGCATCATTATACCAAATTAAAAAACTACACCATGGTTTTGAACATGCTCCTTACCTTTTTTGTCACATCTCTTTCAGCCAACATCTGGAAGATAATCATAGTTGCTCAAAATGGGGAAGAAGATTTCATATTCTATATACTCTGGTATACTATTAACTCATTATTACAAATACTTGTTTAAGATTTCATCAATTCAATATATGTGTAATGTGACTAAGGAGAGTTTTGTCTTTCCTTGAACTACTGAAGGAAGGGAAAAACTAGAGATACATGAAAGTTTTAGACAATGCAATCAAGAAAACCAATGAGTTTTGGAGAGTTAGAACAGAACACAGCTAGACATCATATTATTGATAGTTATTAGCTATTACAAATACTTACTATTAATAATTTAAAAAAAAAGAGCTTATAAAGGCATAGCTGAAAATAATCCTATTTAACTGAAATACTTCCAGGACAAATTCTTTGGCTATACAAAAAAAGCATTTCAGTCTTAACTCTTCAGTGTGATGACTGCAAAACCCTGACAGGCCATATATTGTTTTCTGATCCTTCATTATAAAAATAGGATGAAAGAACTCACCTTGCCTACTTTCCAGAAGTATTGGAGACTTCTGGAAATAATAATTTTCCATTCCTCATTCTGAAATTGCACACACACACACTCCACTGTTAATGAGAGAAGCAAGCAAATCTAATTCACAGAAAGGCAGGCAGGGCAGAGCCTGAGATACCAGACAAGACCAGCAGAAGTATCCTTTCTGAAAGGTAGGGGCTGTCTCTGGAAAGAAAAGTTATATTTATTGTTTTTAGTAATTGTGCTACACATAATAATGCAAAAAGTAAGTAACTTCAATAAGAGTGTGAGCAGAAGCTTATATTTAACATTTTGGTTCAATGAAATATGGAAGGCAAGGCCAAACACATATGCAGAATACCCATTTTTATAAGAAGCTATTCAAAGGTATACTAAGAAAAATAATGTTATCAAGTAAAAATGGAGAAGTTGGAGAAGGAAGATGAAAACTTGTTAATTTTTTTCAATTATTAAGATGAAGCTAATAGAAAATGTCTAAAATAAAATATATATAAATCTTCAATAATAATAATTATTAACAGAATAAAAATACAAAACCCAAATATCAGAACCACACATAAAAACAAAGAAAACAGATTGTATAGTGAAATACTTAAAACATGTTAACAGAAAATACAACCAAACTATGACAAAACCTCATAACAATAATGCAATATCAATAAAAGTTAATGGAGTGAACTCATCTTTTTTTTTCATTTTTTAAAGATTTTATTTATTTATTTGAGGGAAAGAGAGAGCATGAACATATGAGTGGGGGAAGGGGCAGATGAAGAGGGAGAGAATCTCAAGCAAACTTCTTGCTGAGCATGGAGCCAAAGCAGGGTTTGATCCCATGACCACTTTATCATGACCTGAGCCAAAATCAAGAGTCAGATGCTTAGCCAACTGAGCCACACACATGCCTCTAGAATGAACCTTCTAAAAAAAAAAAAAAAAAAAGGGGAAATCCAGGTGGCTCAGTAGGTCAAGCAACTGTCTTCAGTTCAAGTCATGATGCCATGGTCCTGAGATCAAGTCCTATATCAGACTCCTTGCTCAGTGGGGAGCCTGCTTCTCCCTCTGCCTGTAGCTCCCCCACTTACGCTCTCACTTTGGCAAATAAATACATAAAATCTTTAAAAAAATTTTACTTTGGATCCAAGCAAACAAAAACCTATGCCTTATAGAAGAGACACATGTAAAAAGTTATCATAATGCTAAAAAACAATATACTGAGCAAATGAAGGATCAGGACCTTAATATCAAATAAGGTAGAATCATAATGTCCACTATGTAAGAAAAGAGTGCTTCATGATGCTAACAACTATGATTTCACTGAAACCAGTTATGCATTTCTTTATGCAGTATAACATAGAAACAGTCATTATAGACATACATAGAAACATACCAAATGTAAATCAGTGAGTTGGAACACAGAATATCTTAACTAATGTATAAATGCCAAACTTTGTTCTTTAACAAATATCAAACAACCAGAAAAACTCTTAGTTCACTTAATCAAGTAAAAAAAGGAAAAAATTGGGAGCATATAAAACAAGAAATAACCAAATTGTGGAAACAGCCCAAGTCCCAAGTATCCATTTACTGATAAATAGATAAAGAAGATGTGGTTTATATACACAATGGAGTATTACTTGGCAATCATAAAGAATGAAATTTTGCCATTTGCAACAATGTTAATGGAACTAGAATGTATTATGCTAAGTAAAAATGTCAGTCAGAGAAAGACAAATATCATATTATTTCACTAATATGTGGAATTTAAGAAGCAAATTAGATGAACTCAGGGGAAGAGAAGGAAAAATAAAAAAAGACAAAAGCAGAGAGGGAGGCAAACCATATGAGACTTCTAAATGTAGAGAATAAATTGAGGGTTGCTGAAGGGGAGGTGGATGGTGGTTGCTAAAAAGGATATGGGCATTAAGGCAAGTACTTGTTGGGAGGAGCACTGGGTGTTAAACTTAAGTGAGCATCACTAAATTCTACTCCTGAAAAAAATACTACACTATATGTTAACTAAATTGAATTTAAATTAAAGAGAGAGAGAGAGAGGGAGGGAGGCAAACCAAGAAACAGACTGTTGCTGAGGGGAGGTGAGTGGGAGGATGGGTAAAATAGGTGATGGGAATTATGAGTGCACTTGTGATGAGCACCAAGTATTGTATGGAAGTGTTGAATCACATATTGTATACCTGAAATTAATATTACACTGTATGTTAACTAATTAGAATTTAAATAAAAACTTAAAAGAAAAAAATAAGGGGAGAAAACAAAAGAAATCTGAGTGATGCATGGATTTTAGTTAAAAATAATGAATCAGTGATATCTCACTGATTGTATTATGTGTACCATACTAATTAATGTAAGATGTTAATAATACAGGAGACTAAACGTAGTGTGTATGACTACTCCATACTATATTCACAATTTTACTGTAAATTTTGTTTTAGAATCTTTAAAATATTTTCTATTTTTAAAAAAGAACTGATTATCCTCAAGAAACATTTTTTTTTTTAATCTGCTGACAGCACATGCCGTATTCTCTAGTTTTCTTTAAGCAGTATTATGTCAGACCAAGGACACTTTTTATCATTATCATTTCATTCAGTGCTTGCAAAAATATTGTTAAGAAAAAAGATTAATGGATAAGTTAATGATGTAGCAATGGAGAACAAATGAAAAGTATTAAAAAGAAAAGAAAGAACAGTAAATTGTCATAGAAACAAGATAATATAAGAATCAAATGAAACAGATTTGCTCTAAAATATACAAATAAATTTGAAAACCAGTTTAAGATAGGTAATTTCAAGGAAAATATAATTTCTCAACCTGGCCTGAGAAGAAAATAAAGTCCATAAAATGATTTTCTTGGAGAACACTGTCCCTAAAACAGTGTAATAATAACAAAAGCTAATTGAAATAAACTGAATCAAGCCTTAGGGGATCAGAGATTTTTCTGGGGTAATTTTAGTAAATCTCTAAAACACAGATAATTGAAATGTTATAAAACTATTTCTAGGGTATATAAAAAGAAAAGAGCTTCCAGATTCACATTATGAATTGAGTATATATTAATATTAACAATTTTATAGAAAATATAATCACAAAATTATCACTTATGAATATTGATCTAAAATCACAAAGAAACAGGTTTTAGCAACATATTTAAAAAATATAAATGTGGGTGCCTGGGTGGCTCAGTTGGTTAAATGTCTCCCTTCAACTCAGGTTATGATCCTGGGGTCCTGGGATCAAGCCTAGCATCAGTCTCCTTGCTCAGTGGGGAAAATGCTTCTACTTCTCCCTCTGCCACTCTCCCTGATTGTGCTCTCTATCTTTGTGTAAGATAAATAAATAAAATTTATATATATATATATATATATATATATATATATATGCAACATAACCTAGTAGAGTTTATTCCAGGAACTCAAGGATGTTTCAATATTGTTAAATTGATTGACATAATTAATCAAATAAGTACTCCTAGAAAAACATCATAGAATTTCTTCATAGATAATAAAAATTATTTGATTAAAGTGAACACTTTTTGAAAATAAAAATTTAAGAAAATAAAAAACAAGAGTATTTTCTTAAGATGGTAAAACAGATCACCTCAATTTCCTTCTTAATACGTTAAGTCTTATACTTGAGTCCCAATCAAAATAATGAAAAATGTAAGTAAATTTGATGTACAAAAAGTAGAAGAAACAAGGAAAATAAATTTATCTATTTCTGCAAATTCAATGTATATTAATGTATATTAATATTATATTAATATTAATGTATATTAATCTGCAAATTCAATGTATATTAATGTATATTAATAAAATGCAAGAAAATCATTTGAAATCAACCCCAAATATGACAAATCAGTAATGTTTCAAGCAAGCACATTTATGAACAAAAATAGCCAGTGTGCCTTATTCAGTCAGTTACAATTTAGAATTCTAACTAGATAAAGGAAACTATTTACAATAGCAATGAAAATTAAATATTATTATAAGTTACATTAAATAGTATACAACAAATCTATATGAAGAAAAATTTAAGAAACTATTAAAGGGAACAAATGATGCTTTCACAATACAAAATTACATCACATTCTTAAGTATTATGATTTCAATTCTCTCCAAGTGTATTAATTAATGATACAACATTTTTTTAAATTAAGGGAGTTTTAAAAAATAGTAAATTAATTGACTTATTAATTAGTTAATGAAATTAGGGGAGTTTTTACAAAATTCACATGGAAAAATGAGCAAATGATTATAAAGGAGAAAAATCTAATGAAAAAATGCAAAGAATAGACACTAGCTCTGACAGATAGAAAACATATTACAAAATGCCAGCGTTAAAGCAATATACTACAGAGCATGCACAAAAAGACAATGAATAGAATTTAAGAGAAAGGCCAGAAATAAACAGACTTGGTATGAGCTGTTAGTCACTGTAATGGAGCTTTCTCAAATCAGGGAGAAAATAAATGAGACTATTCACAAAATAGTGTTCGACAACCATAGCCATGAAAAATAATAAAATTAAAAGATGGCTCCATATATCATATCATCCAATAAAAAATGTTTCAAGTTGGTTAAATTTTTTTTAAAGATTTTATTTCTTTATTTGATAGAGAGAGACACATAGAGAGAAGGAACATAAGCAGTGGGAGCAGGAGAAGGAGAAGCAGGCTTCCCACTGAGCAGGGAGCCCAATGCAGTATCATGACCTGAGCCTAAGGCAGCCCCTTAACAGCTGAGCCACCCAGGTGCCCTGGTCAAATATTTTAGTGCCAAAAATAAGGCCATGACAATACTAAAAGAAGACATAGGGAAATTTCCTAATAAGCTGAGTGGGAAAGACACATTAAAATGATTGATAATTTAGAAGCAACAAAATAAATAATTATAATATAGGTGATGGAGATTAGGAAGTGTATTTGCTGAGATGAGTACTAGGTATATATGGAAGTGTTGACTCACTATATTTTACTCCTAAAACTAATACTACACTGTATGTTGCTTAACTGGATTTAAATAAAAGCTTTTTAAAAAATTAAAAAATAAAATTGAAAAAAAAAGAAAAATTTGTAATATTAAACTTTGTCAAAGCCACCCTTTGAGTTGTGAGATTTCCAGTCAGAATGATGAAAGTGACATTGGTTCTTCTTGTACATGAGTTACTACAAGAAATATGAGCTGAGAAAATGCCTGGCCTACTGCTGACAAGCAGAATTTAGAGGAAATTAAAAGGGAACATGCTAAGTTAGGAAAAAAAAAAACTACTTAATATATCCAGGATCTTAAGCCATGAAAAGATTGTCTAAATATACAGTGGTTTCAGGGTAAAGATCAAATCAAGTTTTGGCTGTGATTCCCTTCTACAGGCCTCTGAGATAACACATTGTTTAGTGGACATTTTCAAATGGATAAAGGATTCTTGAGATTTTTTTTTGCCTCAAAGAATGCTGAGATGTCCATTGCATTTCTACTCATGCATTGACCAGCAGGAACAGAAAGCCCTGCCTTGGTAAGAGTGCTGTATTTAACTTTTGGTGAATTCTGTAAAACAGAGTATCACATTTGGCAAAAGTTCCAGCATTCTGGTCTAAAAGGGACTGAGATTATTCAAAATTAAAAAAAAAAAATCACTGCAATCCCATCTTTAAAGAGTAATCATCAGGCTAGGGAAGTAGAAGTAGAACAAAGGGCATACACTCCATGCTATTTTTAGAGAGAGAGATGCATGCATGCAAGTGGGAAGAGGAACAGAGAGAAAGGGAGAGAGAGAGAGCATCAGACTCCCCTCCAAGCGCAAGTGTGCGTGGAGCCCGATGCAGGGCTGGATCTGATATGACCTGAGCTGAAATCAAGAATCAGATACTTAATGGACTGAGCTACCCAAGTTTTTTTTTTCAAATATGAGGATCTGTCTGTATGGTTTCTCTCTATGAGATAATCTGACAAAGTGTCATTATTATATGCTGGGAGTTCAAGGGAGAAGAAAATTTGTCTTTTTAGTTCATAGCTCTTAAGGGGAACTGCATCTAAACATCAGCCTCAGGACCTAATGTAGATCATGAGGTATATTAGAACTTTGAATGTGATGATATGGTACAATGAGAATTTGATGGTTTTGAGGGGTTCAGTGTATTTTGCAGATGGGAAGGATATGAATATTCTGCTTGGAAAGTGGACTGTGGTAATTGATTATAAAATGACTCCAATACTTGAATCTTCTCTATGCTCATTCCCTTTGTGCAGCTCTTCCTATAATGTGGTACAGTTTACTTTCCTGCACTTTGAATCTTATCTGGACTTGGCACTTGCTTCTGCCAAAATAATGTGATAGAAGAGAAGCCATGCCAATTCCAAGCAAAGGCTACAAGAAAAATTGCATGTGTCCACTCTCTTTGTCTTCTAATTTCCCCATGTTGATGTTCTTGCACTCATTCCTCGGCAAGTGACACACATAGATGAGAGCTGATGCAAGCTAGTTGTTCCAAAGGAGGTCCCCGACATGCAAATAAGCACAGTTGCAGCCAGCTAGCAAGCTAACATGCATGAGGAAGCCCTGTAGAGATCAGCTCAGAACAGCAGAACCCTTCAGCTTATCCACAGACTGGTGAACAAAAGTAAATGTTGATCGATTCTGCCCGTGAAGTTTTGGGGTTGTTACCCAGCATTATTATAATAAATAATTAACACAAGATGTTTCCTTGAGACTGTTCAGTGTGGTGATACCCAGCCTCTCTGATCACACAGAGCTTGTTTAACTCCTTATTCTCCCAAATAGTTCCTTAAAATGTTGGGCAAGTTATCAAACTTGCACAAGTTTGGTAAGCATACGTTATTCTTGTCAGGAAAATGAGGATAGTCAAGAGCAATATTATCTAATAAAACTTGTTTTGAGACTTATGTGATAATGCATCAATATGCACAGCAGTATAGTTGGTGTGTGGTAAATGCTGAGTAAATTCTATTGTTGTCTATTCTGTTGAAATTATTCACAAACTATTATAATTATAAAATAATTTTAAACTGAATTAAGATTTAACATTAAAATTTGTGAAATAACAAGGCATGACTTATAATTGAATATTTGTAAAAATGCTTAAATATTTTTTTTTAAAAAAAGCAGTCTCCGTAAAACACTATAATTTTTGCAAAGGTAAAGATAAAGTTACATTCAACCACTTTATTTCCATCATTTAGCATATTTACTACCGGGCTGTGGGTGCTTACTAAATATATGTTTACTTGAACCTGTGTAATAACATGGCATGAAGACTTCCTTTTTTGCTGCCATCATATCAAAGGTTGAAGATATAATTAATGTAAGCTAAAAAATTAATTTTAATTAAATAACCGTACTACCTCACACATAGTAGCCACTCACTAAGCATTTATTGAATTAACTATGAAATCAAATAGAAAAACACACAAAGGTCATAGAAATTAGGTAATTAGCTTTTGAGAGGTGACTAGGGCAAAATGAATTATTCAACAGTTTCTTTATTTTTGAATAATTATTAATAAATGATTTATCAAATGTCAGCAAGCAAGAGCCATTTAAATATTTAAGTAAACACAGTTAAAAGTAATCTAGATTTGCCAATAATTTGAAGATTATAGAACAAATAGAAATATGTACTTAATTTTCTCAATATGTGATTTTTTTTCAGGAAAAAAATTGAGCACCTTTTTAAATTATCAGGCATTGTAATACATGATAAAGAAAGAAAACTTTTTTTAAAAAAATCATGTTATTTAAAGAAGTCACAACCTACTCAGATAGACAGATACATGGTAAAATAATTATAGTTCTGAGACACTGTATGATATAACCAAATGGTTTAGAAGCACTTAGTATGGAATGACTGTACCAAAGGAGTAGGTTGGAGGTGGAAGAACAAAAAGTATCTTCCTCACTTAATAGGCAATATTTACTTCATTCTACAAAGAAAACTGGGGGTTATCATGGAAGATGGCAGAAGCATACAGATAAAAAAAAAAGAACTATTATGAGCTAGTAAATATACTTGATGATATTTAATTTCAATTTCATGTATGATAAGACTCAAGGAAAGGAGCTATTATCTTTATATTACTAAAATATTTAAAAGAAACTAAAATTTATACAAGTCAAGAATTAGGAATTAAATCCAGGGTCTTCAGTCTTTAAGGGCATTTCACATTCTAATATCCCAGACAAGAGAATATATACAAAGGCATAAAAGTATAGAATGGCAACACTGAATGGGGATGGAAGTGAATACATATGCAAGCAGGAGCTATACAAAGGATGGTACCTGTTGAAACTATAAATATAAATAAATACATATTTGGGCATGAAGAATATTATACCATTCTAGTAGGACTAGATTTTTTTCTAATGTAAATTCTTTATTTTAAGATTTTTATTCATTTATTTGTCAGAAAGAGAGAGGGAGAAAGCACACAAGCAGGCAGAGAGGCAGGCAGAGGTGGAGAGAGAGGCAGGCTCCCTGCTGAGCAAGGAGCCCGATGAGGGACTCGATCCCAGGACACTGGGATTATGACCTGAGCCGAAGGCAACGGCTTAACCCACTGAGCCACCCAGGCTTCCCTAGATTTTTTTCTATCTGGAATTGACAGAGAATAAATGAAGAAATGTAGACAGGAATTTATATGATTCACATGTAATGTTAGATAGAGCTTCTGCTGATAGTTGGGAGAAACATTTGAGGACGAAAACTCTCGGGACATGATTGGGAGTATCAGTTAGGAAACTAAATAGTTAAAGAATATGAAAATGAAGTCTTTATTCTGAGTGGCAGTGCTTTATAGGAGAAAGGAGAGAATTTGGAGATATTTTACAGACAGAATCAATAGAATTCGTGGTCAAGCTACAGGGACAGTTAGGATGGAGATCAAAGTAATCAAGCTGGGATGAGCAGGTGTACTGTGCATTATTAACAGAGGCAGAGTGAATAAAAAAGGAGAAGCACATTTGTGGATAAGACCTGGAATTCAGAAAGGGTTTGCTGTGGTTGAGGAGACCACAGACAATTTAAAGTAGACACACAGTAGGAAAGCTTAATTTTGCTTAAATATGTATGCTAAACCTTTTCTTTTAGTTTATTATCATACACTACATATTAGAGCCAAATGCAAACTGGAGAGCTGAAAAACTATGAAAGGAAAGTGAGTACCAGAGCTAGCAAAACAACATCATGGAAGAAAATACCAAAATAAGTTAGACCAACTAAGCCCATTTGTTAAGAGTGCTATTTTAGAGAGAAGCGTAACTTTAAAAGAAATCAAGAACCAATATTTTTCACAAAGCCAATCAAATTATATAACAAAAAATTACAACAGCAACAACCACTATAACAAGGAAATATAAGTAATGTAGAAATTGCTTTAGAAATACATGAGATATATAAAGAGAAAATGTTAAAATACCACTGAGGAAGGTACACACCATACGTAAATATGCCACACAACCAGAACCAATAGAAAGATTCCTCAACATCATAAAGAAGTCACTTCTTTCTGGATTATTCTATTAACCATAACATTTATATGAACCTAATAAAGATAACTGATAAAATGTGTCCTTATTGTTATTGTTTGTGACTTCACAAGCTGACTCCATATCTCTTGCAGGAAATAAACAATGACATTAGCCCAGAGTCTACAGAAAAAAAGAGTAATCATAAAAGACTGGTCCAATCACATATTTATTTATTATATTAAAAAGGTTTGATGATTAAAACACTGTGGTTCTAGCAATTTCTGGAGTCAGTGAAATCCAGACAGGGGAAACTAATTCAAAGATTTTAAGATAGGAATAATATTAGCACCTTCAAGGAAGAGAATGAAGCCATGGTAGCCTGAACATTCATAAGGAGTGAAGAAAAGTACAGAAGTAGAAATGAGACCAGAGGAGAAGGCAGGTGCCAGATCATTTAGGAACCTGTAGGGAATTGAAGGATTTTTATAATTTACAAGAAGGGTCATCTGAGGAGCCACTAGGAAGAATTTGTGGAAAAAAATAGAAGGAAAAAGACCAAAAACAGAAGTTTGGAATTCATCTGGGAGAGGGGAGGGGAATAAGCAAAAGAAGACAGACAATAATAGTAAAGAAAAAGTAATCTACGTGAAATAAGGAGAACAAGGAGATAGAGCTGTCATTTAAGACAAATAAAGAGAAAAATGTGTTAGAATCAGAAAAGTACTATTAAACATTTTATTTATTTCTTTAAGATTTATTTATTTACTAGAGAGAGAGAGAGAGAGAGAGCATGAGCAGGGAGGAAGGGCAGAGAGGGAGAGGGAGAGGGACAAGCAAACTCCCCACTGAGCATGCATCCATGTGGGGCTCAGTCCCAGGACCCAGAGATCATGACCTCAGCCAAAGGCAGATGCTTAACCACTTGAGCCCCCCACGGACCTTTAAGTATTTTAAATACTGCAGTGGGTCTAAGAGATATTTAAAAAGAGTTCATTGGCCTGTAATTTATGATGTGCCTAGAAAAGCTACTTCATCAAGGGATAAAGGAAAGCAGAATTCTTAACAAGCATGCACAATACCACTTAAGAATTTTAAGTGTTTTGTCAGATGTTAGTGCTTAAATGCTGAAAACCAGTAAGACATGTTGATTTACTTTCCCAAGACTTTTGGAATTCTGTGTACTTTGTATCTCTCATGTAACAAACTACATAGATATTTAATATGATATTATTTTGACTCATCATAAGAAGGTCAAATACTGGTTAGCATTTGCCAATTTTAATTCTTTCTAATCTACTTTGTACCAAATAAAACAAATTGTACACCTAGAACAAATAATTGTTTGGCACGTATTCAAATTAGAGACCTATTAATAAATCCATAAAGATTAAACCCCATAATCATTTAAAATGACACAATAGGGTTTTTAAATGTAGTACATTTATAATCTTTATACTTAGCAATAACAATTTAGATAATTACTGTTATTTAGACACATAAAAATGTTTTAAATTTTATGAGCTGTTTTTTTTTAAATTTTATTTATTTATTTGACAGACAGAGATCACAAGTAGGCAGAGAGAGAGGAAGGGAAGCAGGCTCCCTGCTGAGCAGAGAGCCCGATGCTGGGCTTGATCCCAGGACCCTGGGATCATGACCTAAGCTGAAGGCAGAGGCTTTAACCCACTGAGCCACCCAGGCACCCCTTATGAGCTGTTTCTTAAACGAAAAACCTAGGAAACCTAGTCCTTCAACTTCTCATATCCTCTCTATCCACCCTTACATCTCATAATTGTCACAATAATACATTGGAGGAATTAAACTTCTACTTCTGTTTCTTGTATTTTTTTACTTTATAAATATTGAGAACATTGTACATTGCACAGTACACATACATTTAATCAGGGGATATATTTATTTTTAAACGTTGTGTTGGGAAAACTCTTCCCTCCACCCAAAGAACAAATGTCTCATTATTTCAGACACTTAGAAGTAGGGAATATATATTTTTATTTCCTAAAGACTTGACTGCTTAATTGGGCCATTTTAAACTTCAACTTAAATATACCATGATACTCTTCCTCAGAACATAATTGTGGTTCACTGTTCTCTGGCCTTGATTTTCTATTTCTATTTCATTTTATCTCATATTTTCTCCTTAAAAATTAACATTTTGATGAACAAAACAAAAAAAAAGAATAAATAAAATGTTGTCATGGCATTTTATGGTGATAAAAATCTAGTGCGTGGAAAAAGGATAACTTATTAGTTACAATCAATCTTATTCAATTTACTAAAGAACTAATTTATTATAACCATTGTTGCACAGTCATTTATTCCATTTTGGTAGAATAATTTAGCCATTTCTTCATCTTTAAATGTTCTTCGTGCCTCAGTAGTAAAATGGGACACAACTTAACTCTACTAAAAATTCGGGTTTTTCTCAAAATTTTAAGTTTTGCATATTTGAGAAGAAAAAGTACTGAAAATTGTAAAAGGAGTGATCTGTCACCTTGACTTGGACTTTGATGAACCAATTTTAGAAGCAATTTGTAGTTCCTTTACTCAGTTAAAAGGAAATACTCATTTAAATATTGCTTTTTAATCCAAGAGTAGTTTTGTCATAATCCTCAGAAATATTTTTTACATATATTTCAGTAATTTTCCAAGCTGACTTGTGACTGACAATTGTACCCTTTCATATGGGAGACCTCAATTTACTCATGAAAATGATGTCTGTCTTTATATTCTCACATTTTATTCAATCTAGCTTCTTTCTCTAATAAGCCAGATTCTTTAATCTTGCGATGGCATCCAGTCATACCTGGGATTTCCCTTTGGTCTTGCCCATTTGGATGGATACTTTTTTCAGAAATAAAATGAGGGTTTTAGAGGAGAGGGGGAGTTGGGGGATGGGTGAGCCTGGTGGTGGGTATTAAGGAGGGTACAGATTGCATGGAGCACTGGGTGTGGTACAGAAAGAATGAGTCTTGGAACACTAAAAACTAAAATTAAATTTAAAAAAATTGTCTTTTGGGGGGCATCTGGGTGGCTCAGTGGGTTAAAGCCTCTGCCTTCGGCTCAAGTCATGATCCCAGGGTTCTGGGATCTAGCCCTGCATCAGGCTCTTTGCTCAGTAGGGAGCCTGCTTCCCCCTCTCTGCCTGCCTCTCTGCCTACTTATGATCTATCTGTCAAATAAATAAAATCTTTAAAAAATAAAAATAAAAATAAATAAATAAATAAAAATAAAAAATTGTCTTTTTGGTTCTTGGCACACTTTCAGCCCTAGATGTTGCCTTTCTAATTTCTCCTGGTTCAATGCCATGAAACTGGGAACAAACTCCAGGAATAATGATCTCACTCAAGGCTTTGAAATCCTAAAAAAGATCTCAGTTTTGGTGCATTGTCCTTAAGGGGTGATCATCAGAAAGCAATTATGTAATAAGACAATTTCTTAGAATAACCTGTGACAAAAGACAGGAACAGAATAGTTTAACAAAAGTGATTTTATTACAATCTCAACCAGAAACCAAATTTGATAAAAATAACTTAAAATATTTTACTTTAAAAAGATTAAAAATAAGATAAGGAATCATGTACTTCATAGTCTTCAAATGTTTGAAAATATCACTTTTTTAGTCAGTTTTGCAAATATAGTAGTCTGTGTTTATTATAGGACCAAGAGTTGATATTTTCTGGTGCTCTCTTGTTTTCTATAAAATTATGAGAAACCTAATCCCTTCAAATCCATGATTAAACTATAAAACAAGGTTGTTTCTATGAACACAACATTGATGTACATCACATTTATATAACCCTCTCATTTATTTACTTACTTAAAAAGAAACTTTTTAAAAATGAGTAGGGTATTTATGATGGAGGAGGCAGATACTGTGATAATTGCAACAATTGACTATTGCTCCTGACCACCAGCAGAGCTACCACCTCAGGCCACTTCACAATCATTTCATATCTATAACATTTAGGGTTTCTCTCCAGAAAATCCATGTACATATAGCTGAATTCCAAATCTATTCTCCCATTCTGTGTCAGGTTACAACATGGAAATGGAAGTGAGCAACACCCATAACTCATCATAACAAATGCCATTCTTAATATCCATCACCAATCTAGGCCATCCCCCACCCACCTCCCTCTACTCACCCTGAATTTGTTCCCCATCAGTAGCGGTCTCTTAAGGCTTATTTCACTCTTTCATTTTCCCCTTCCCATTTATCTGTTTTCTTTATTAAATTCCACATATAAGTGAGAATGTATGACATTTGTCTTTCTCTGACTGAGTTATTTCACTTAGAGTAATACATTCTAGTTCCATCCATATCTTTGCAAATGGCAAGGTTTCATTCTTTTTGATGGCCAAGTAATATTTCATCATAGATAGCTGTGGATCCTCCATGATTTCTCTTTTCCCTTTTACAGGCTGTACTTAGAGCCCTCTAAAGCACTAGGGATATTGGAGCCACAAAAATGGAAGAAACCAGAATCCCAAAATGACTGCAAGAGGGGACTTTTAGCAGAATATAACTTCGAACTATTATGTGTCATTTCTTCAAAATTTAGAATAAATTAATACAGAAATCAAGACAGGTTTTATCTTCTATACAGTATTCTACTTTCTTGGCCACAGAGGAGATAACATGAAGAATACAGCAAAGGAAATAGAAAGATTGTTGGCAAATGCTTATCTGCCATTAATGTGGGAAAAAAAATATTTTGTTTTGCCAATAAAATGTGTCCTCAATTCCCAGGATAGTGATGTTTACTCAAATATTATGTGGTACTGGGGGCACCTGGGTGGCTCAGTGGGTTAAAGCCTCTGCCTTTGGCTCAGGTCATGGTCCCAGTGTCCTGGGATCGAGCCCCACATCGGGCTCTCTGCTCTGCAGGGAGCCTGCTTCCACCTCTCTCTCTATCTGTCTGCCTCTCTGCCTACTTGTGATCTCTGTCTGTCAAATAAATAAATAAAATCTTTAAAAAAAAAATATTATGTGGTATCAAAGCAGAAGTTCCTTGAAGAGATTTCTTAAAACCTAGGGGGTATTTAAAATATCTTTTATTAATGATTCCAAAGACATAATTTACATTTTCAAATATTGGTTGTGAGTGAGCAGTTTGTTTTTTATGTTTCTACTTTCTGAACAACTATTCATAGCTTTTGTTTTTTGGTTGTTCTAAAGAAGAATAGTTTCCTTAATTATATGGTTGGCTTGTGTAAATTTATTCTATTGACACATAGGAAATTTTAAATTTTAAAATTTGGATTTTAAAATTTTAAATTTAAAATTTTAAAATTTGGATTCTTTTTGTCAAAATGTTAAAAAATTAAAATATCACTATGTTAGAATATTATCAGTTTAATTTGGTGCTGGCTTTTTTATTGTTTGATTTGGGTTTGAAGCATTTTTCTCAACAATAGAATTTTGTGTTATTTTTTGAAGATTACTTTTTTGTTTGCTTTGGATGTTTGGTCTTCAGTTTTAGGCATTTGTAAATTTCTTTACTGCATTAAATTAAATGTTTTTTTAACCTCTAAAGGTAGCTGAAATTTTAGAAAACCTCTGCTTCATAGGAAAGGATAGTGAAAATTATATTGTGACACTACATGTTAGTTATTTTTACTTTCTTTAAAGAGTTGTTTCATTGTGAAAACCTGCCAATATAAAGTTTTATATTGTTTTCGTTTTTAAGTTAGTGTTTTGTTTTGGTTTATCAAAGGAGGGTGAGCATATTTGCAGAAGTTTTATGCAAATGAGGAGTCCATTTAATCTCAGAATAACAAAAAGAAATGAAATACATTCATTTCTGAGGGAGTAGGTTATTAAGGCATTTCAAGCAAAATTATGCATGTAAAAGAGCAACATGACTAAAAAATGCCCCACTGTGGCCTAAGCTAAAGCCATTTTTCTCCTTCCTTCTTAAGAGAAACCCGATTCTCTTTCAGGTATCAATGTGCTCATTTAAGAAATTGTCCTTCCTTATTCTATTGCACTAAAATGGTCATTTTAAATAGTTTTAAGAAGTTTGGGCCAATTAGATATAAATGGAAATTACTTACAAAGCTCTTTAAACAAAGAAAGTAATGGGGTTTAAAATCATCTTCTTCACCTTATGTTTTACTTAGAATTTAGATTTGATGCCTTACATAAAACAACCAAACAGTTACCATAAAACATTGAAAATGCAGTCAAAGCCATATGTTCAAAGAGCTAAATGAAAAGATTAAAAAAAAAAGTCCCTCTTCCCAATGATAATTTATTGTTGCTATTCCATAGCCAATCTGAATACCTTTAGCCTTGTAATAGTGAAAGTAGTAAAATCAGTTACTGGTTTAAAACAATAATTTCTATTCTCTTACATGCAAATTTAGCCTTATCTGATAGAACCAGACTCCATAACAACAGCAATAATAGCAAAAACAAAATAAGAAACTCCATGCTTCTAATATCAGAAGCGCAAGCTAGAAGAAAAAAGAAATAGAAGAGAAAAAGCCTCAGGACGGAAGGAAAATGGGACAAGGTTACTTGATGGGAAGTGCAAAGAAATTGAGGTGGAAGAGTAGAAAATCAACAACCTTCACAATGATACAGTACAGTATTTTTTTTTCTTTTTAATAACAGTGTGAACAACGTTACACAAGTTTTCCAAAAATACAAGAGGAGGAAATAATTGAGATCTCATCAAAAGTTAAAATAAATGGATGCCTGAATGTCTCAGTCAGTTAAGTGTGCGACTTCAGCTTGAGATCGTGATCCCTGGAGTCCTGGGATCAAGTCCTGCATTGAGCTCCTTGCTCAGAATGGAACCTGCTTCTCCCTCTGCCTGCCATTCCCCCTGCTTGTGCGCTCATTCTTTCTCTGTGACAAATAAATAAATTGAATCTTTTATAAAAAGTCAAAATAAAAATAATTAAAATTAAAGGAGGTGAAAGACCAGTACTGTGAAATGTGTAAAACACTGATGAAAGAAAGTGAAGATGACAAAAACAAATGGGAAAGATATTCCATCTTCATGGATTGGAAGAACAAATAGTGTTCAAATGCTCATATTACCCAAAATTGTCTGCATATTTAATGCAATCCCTATCAAAATATTGACAGCACTTTTCACAGAACTGAATCCTAAAATTTGCATGGAACCACAAGAAAGCCCAAGCAATCTTAAAAATGAAAGACAAGGGGTTCCTGGGTGGTTCAGTGGGTTAAGCCTCTGCCTTCAACTCAGGTCATGATCTCAGGGTGCTGAGATAGAGCCCCACATCAGGCTCTCTGCTCAGCAAGGAGCCTGCTTCCCCCTCTTTCTCTGCCTGCCTCTCTGCCTACATGTGATCTCTCTCTCTGTTAAATAAATAAATAAAATCTTTAAAACAGAAAAATGAAGGACAAAACTGGAAGTATCACAAGCTCAGATTTTAAGATATACTACAATGCTGTAGTAGTCAAAACAGCATGGTGCTGGCACAAAAACAGACATATAGATCAATAGAACAGAATATACAGCCCAGAAATAAACCCACAAATATATGGTCAATTAAGCTTTGACAAGGGAGGAAAGCATATGGAATGAGAAAAAGACAATCTCCAACCAACGGTGGGAGAACCGGACAACTACATGCAAAATAAACTGGATCACTTCCCTATACTATACACACATATAAACTCAAAATGGAGTAAGGAACTAAATGTGAGACCTGCCGAAAAATCCTAGAAGAGAGCAGAGGCAGCGATTTTTCCTGACATTAGACATAGCAGCGGTTTTCTAGATAGGTCTCCTTTGGCAAGGAAAACAAAAGCAAAAGTGAACTATTGGGACTACACTGCAATAAAAATCTTCTGCACAGCAAATAAAATGGCCAACAGTGAATTCTGGAACACTAAAAAGAAACAAAATAAAATAAAATAAAAAAGAAAATAGAAAAAAAAAGGAAACAGTCAACAAAATCAAAGGACAATCTACTGAATGGGAAAAGATATTTACAGATGACACATCTGATAAAGGGTTTGTATCCAAACTATATAAAGATCTTATACAACTTAACCACAAAAGCAATCCAATTTTAAAAATGGGCAGAAGATGTGAATAGACATTTCTCCAAAGACACCTAGAAGGCTAATAGACACATGAAAAGATGCTCAACATCACTCATCATAAGGGAAATGCAAATCAAAACCACCATGAGATATCACCTCGCACCTGTCAGAATGGCTAAAATTAAAAAAAAACAAGAAACAAGTGTTGGAAAAAAATGTGGAGAAAAAGGAACTCTCCTGTACCATTGGTGGAAATGCAAACTAATGCCACCACTGTGGAAAACATTATAGAGTTTCCTAAAAAAAATTAAAGATGAAACTACCCCATGATCTGATAATTGTGTTACTAGTATTCATCCCCAAAATACAAAAAAATTAATTCAAAAGGGTATATGCACCATTATGTTTATTGCAGCATTACTTACAATAGCCAAATTGGGGAAGAAGCCCAGGCATCCAGAGATAGATTAATGGATAAAGAAGATGTGATATATATATATACATATATATGTATGTATATATATATATGTATGTGTATATATATATACAATGGAATATTATTCAGCCATAAAAATGAATAAAATCTTGCCATTGGCAACAGCATGGATGGAGCTAGAGAGTAAAATGCTAAATGAAATAAGTCAGAGAATGACAAATACCATATGATTTCACTCATATGTGGAATTTAAGAGGCAAAACAAACAGGCAAAGGAAAATAAAAAAAGGAGAGAGAGAAAGAGAGAGATACAAACCAAGAAATAGACTCAATTATTAAGAATAAACTAATGGTTACCAGAGGGGAGGTGGGGAAATGGATGAATTAGGTGATGGGGATTAAGGAGTGCATTTTTTTTTTTTTTTTTTAATAAGCACTGGGTGATGTTTGGAGCTGCTGAATCACTATAGTGTACACCTGAAACCAACATAAAATTGTATGTTAACTATACTGGAATAAAAAAAAAAAGTAAATTTCACTTTAACAACAACAACAAAAGAATGGCTAAAATCAAAACCACAGGAAACAAGTATGGGCAAGGATGGGGAGAAAGAGGAACCCTCTTGCACTATTGGTGGGAATGCAAACTGGTGTAGCCACTGAGGAAAATAATATAGAGGTTCCTCAAAAAATTAAAGATAGAACTACCATATGATTCAGGATTCTGGTACTGGATATTTACCCAAAGAATACAAAGACACTAATTCGAAAAAGCATTTGCACTCTGTATTTATTGCAGCATTATTTACAATAGCCAAATTATGGAAGCAGCCCAAGTGTCCACATATAGATTAATAGATAAAAAAAAAAAGGTGGCAAACACACATATAGACACACACACGCATGCACACACACACACACACAAGACTACTACTCAGCCATTAAAAAAAAAATGAAATTTTACCATTTGCAACAACATTGATGGAGCTACAGAGTATTATACTAAATGAAGTCAGTCAGTCAGACAAAGACAAATACCACATGACTTCACTTATATGGGGAATTTAAGAAATGAAACAAATAAACAAAGCCAAAAAAGAGAGACGAAGAAAAAAACAGACTCTTAACTACAGAACACAAACTGATGGTTACCAGAGGTGAGGTGGGTGGAGTGATGGGCGAAATAGATGATGAGTATCAATGACTACACTTATCATGATGAGCACTGAGTACTGTATAGACTTGTTGAATTGTTATATTATACACCTGGAATGAATATAACACTGTATCCAGTTACACTGAAATTAAAATTAAAAAAAAAAAAAAAAAAGTAAACACATATCTGAGATTCAATGGATGTGTCTTAGGAGTTATAGGTAATTTTTATAAATTTTCAAATTTGGTGGGTTTTTCTGAATGATAATCTCAAAACTGTATAAGCATATTTTAGACATTTTTTTAAATTTTTTTATTTTTTCAAATTTTATTTATTTATTTATTTATTTATTTTATTTTAGACATTTTAATGGCCCCTTTCATGATTTGCTACTGGCATGTAATTTCAGCATCTAGTTGGCAACAATTTGTTTACAGGAAAATGACTTTTTCAGCTATGTGAAATAAATTATCTTATTTCTATATTTTCATTTCTAAATTCATTAACAGTTAACGTATAAATTGGTTTGGCTTTTAGAGTTGTGCCATAAAGTCTTGACCATGAAGAATTAACTCCAATTTTATGTTTATACACATATAATTAATAAAATAGTCTGTGTTAAAATATAATAATTAAAATTAAAACTTTGTACATATTACACAGAAAGGAAAGAATAAGTTTTTTTTTTTAAAGAAGACAATCAGCTGCCTTATTTATGTGTCTCAAAATTTCTGAAAACTGTAGCTCAAAAGTTTTGTCATTTAACTCAAAATAATTTTATTGAAAAGTCCCATGATCAGGACCTGCCTAAATAAAGACAATGACATGATATTATTTGTAAATTAGTATTTTCAACACAATTAACATGACCTTTCTAAGAAGCACAAGGCAAACACTAAAGAGAAATTATTTTATGAACAAATAAAGCTTAAAGTTCATTCATTATGTATTACTGAATGGTGCCTTCTCATTTCAAATTTTGATATGGAATTAAATGTGGAGATAAAAGCAATCTTTTAATGAAGTTGCATCCTCAGATACAGGTATTACTGAAGTCTGAATTACTAAGTAAATAAATAAGTAAATAATGCTGTAAGTGATTTTAAAATGGTAATGAATCTGATCTGTTTTTGTCATGTTTGAAAAATTGAAAGTAGGCTAAATTAATCTTACTTTTTAGTCATCTAAGAGCTCCCATATTAAAAAAAAAAAAAAAAAAACAATGATAGCAGTTGCTGTAAAGTATCATTGTAATTGAGATTTTTCCAAGTATTATTTATCCCCTGGTTACAAAGCTTAAGATAAGTCAAGACTGAACAAAAAAAATCATTTGGTTGATTCCATCTTGGTTTCAAACTAGCAATAAAATGACTAAAAAGTTCCAAAAGGAACAACAACAACAACAAAAAGTTTAAAGTTGCTCAAACGTTGGGCAATTATGGTGTTCAACCTCCTTAAGTAGAATTGTGTCTGGAAATGCTTTTGCTATTTTTTGTATTTCATTCTTATTTCATTTGATCAATTGTAAGGAACATATTAAGTATAAGGAACATGCTTAGATACAAATAATTCAAGACCGTTAATTCATCATGAAGGTAATTAGAGGTATATTTCCTATCATCGAAAAAAACGTTTTAATACTGTTTCTCTCTGAAATTCAGATCATGAAAATGGAAAACTATGTTTTCCTATTATATTTACAGAACACTCTTTTCAAAAAGAAATTAATTCTAAGGTCTCAAAAATGTGCTAGCATGTTTCCTTTAAAAGTTGTCATGTATAGTAAGTTGTAAACAACAAGAAAGTTGGTGTGAAAAATAGTGCTACTGGTGCAGAAATGATTATTTTGAATTTCTTTAAATGTTGAGAAGTCAAAGGACAAAGCAGACAATATATTAAAATAAATGTTTAAAAATCTAGTGAAGAATGATAAATTCTTTTAGAGGGCAGCTAGTGGAAAGTATGTAACCTGACAGAAATTCTATTCGATATCTGAGACTAAGAACAAGGAGATAAGAGATGGATTTCATTGTGACATCTAAAATCCTAAATTCTGCCTTGTGTGAGAAATGGATCATGATTCATAGAAGACTGTGCCTTGTTTATGGAGCAGATTATTTGATAGTCAAACATGATTGTTCTTATATTTCAGCATTTGGAGGAAAGCCAAATGGATATCACTCTTGCATGAAAATTCCAAACACTATTTCATATTTACAAATATAAGTGTATGCAAAACTGCAAAATTATTCTTAAAATTGTTTGACAAAGAAAAAAAAAGCTTTAGTTTAATGAAATAAAATAGTGCCATTTAGAATATAAGTCACCCAGTGCATGTGACCTGTGCAACCAAATGATCTGTTGAGCTATGTAAAAGATTGCCTTTTCCAAGCTACATTAATATGGCTTGATGCCTTTTCTAAAAAAAAAACACATTTTGGGCAATATATATGTATCTTGAAGTAAAATACTTCAAGTAAGATACTTAAAAGTAAGATATTTTAACAGGGAGAACAAATGTGTCGAAACAAGCTCATACTGACACTGAATGAGCTAAATAATGATACTAATTTGCTCAGTCTATATTTACATTGGCAATTATTTACTCTGAAAATTGGCATAGTTCTTACGCATGGTAGACACCAGGAAATTCCATGCAAGCCCCATTTTTTTAAAAGATTTTATTTTTCTGAGAGAGAGAGAGGGAGAGAGCATACGTGGAGTGCATGCATAAGAGGGGGAAGGGTAGAGAGAGAGAGGAAGAAGCAGTCTCCCTGTTGAGCAGAGAGCCCAATAGGGTAATTAATCCTGGGACTCTGGGATCATGACCTGAACAGAAGGCAGCTGCTTAATAGACTGATCCATCCAGGCACCCTATGCAAGCCCCACTTTTATGGGAAATAAATGTTAAACTCACATAGGATATCATCTATTATCATGATAATTATGTTTCCCAAACTAAGAAATGAAATCAAGAAGACAAGCTCAGGATATCAAATTCAAAAACTATAGATCAGGGACTCTGAATTTAGAATCCCAACATCTCATTTCACAGATTTCCAGGAGAGAAATTTGAGAACAAGTAGAAAGCACAGTTAATGTAGAATACTATTAATATATATCAATGAAATATGGCTCTTGATTACCATTAGTTAGATTAAGTGAACAGTCTAAGTGGACAATTATCACAAGAATAAAGAAATCTATCTAATGGTAGCATTTTGGCTATTTTAGTCTATCTTAATAGAATTTAGGAGTCTCGGACTTTGTTTAAAGGACAAGTCTCTCTTCTGGCAAAGTAAGGGAAAAAATACAAGAATCAGAAAAGAAAAATAAGGTTAATAAACAAATGAAACTACCATGATAGTCTATTTGGCACAGAACTGATACACAGGGATCAATATCAGGGGACTAATAGAGAAAGTGGATTTGGGTTTTTAGGAGGTAATGTAGAAACAATGATCGTTGCCCTTCTAGAAACACAATTAAGTGTTAATCATCTCCTAATTCTTTTATTAATGGAGTAGGGAAACTATAAAGTAGTAAATACGTTTCACATAATTTATCTACACACCATTTAAAGTTACTGTTATCACTATAACACAGAAAACTTTGAATGCTGGAGGCTAGGTTACAGTCTCAGGAGCACAGCTCTAATGTTAATAAAGGCTTTGTTTTATTGCCAAGACTGTGATCTTTACCCCTGTCCAACACTTTCTAAAATAAAGGTTTCAAGACTGGACATTTATGGATAGATGCTCATTCCCTGAAAGAGATGGGAACAACCAAATGGACAAGGGAAAAGAGAGAAATCTCCCTTGGTTAAAACAGAGAAAGGCTCTGCTCACTTCTCTTCTCACATGCTTTAGTGATTTCTGCTTGTTTTATTAAGATAAACTAAAATAAAGATAAGAATGAGAAAAGAAGATAATAAAAAATTAAAAACTACAATGAAAAATAGATAACATAAAAAGGAAATAATTAAAACAAAGCCTAAAGGTGATAAGAAGCAACTAAGTAAATAAGTAACATAAGAACAAAGTAAGCATGAGATAAAAGGAAAGTCTTATAAAAAAACATTAAGAAAAGATAAATCAACTAAGAACAATTAACTGTGAGATTGTAAAAGCCAATGGACTAAAAAATTAAAAGAAAAGATAAACATGCAAAAAAATTTTAATGGATTCAAATAAGAAGAGACTAAACTAGGGCATAAAATGCTAACTAGACTAAAAGAAAGAAAATAGTACTACAAGTCCCGAAGTTTAGCACAGACATACATTTGTATGCTGAGAGCTAAAATCACTGAACATCTTAAGCAGATGGCACACAAAATTGTGCTCTCAACACTGAGGGGCCCAGCAGTGTCTTCTTTGGCTTCAAGTCTTCTGGGAAGTCTGAAGAAAGAGATCGTGACCATTCTATTCTCTGATCTTACTCTCCAGCCCAATGTGTACTCAGAGATGCTGATCAGCCCTCAAATTGCTTCCATGTAACTTCCTGCTGGGTACCTATAGGCACATAAATTCTTGTTTCCCTTGGGATAGTCCTTTCCAGATAGTCATTCCAAGAATGAGTTTATTGCCAAGAGGAATTAGCATAACACCATTGAAGAGTTTATACAAGAAAGTGAAATGTTGCTGCCCTTAGCTCCAAAATGTTGTTCAAAATGTGCTGATCTTTTAGTGAATTTCATTAATACTTCTAGTTATAACATCAATCATTTTCAGAAAATAGGCTGTGAAATTATGCATTTACACATGTAGTTTATACAGAAGAAAAATAAAGACCTTGTAGGATAATATGGTGATACACTAACTGAAGCATTCTTCTCTCCAACCCACCCACCCTATCTATACCTCTTATTTTTGTCTTAAGGCATAAAACCAATGGCACCCTCCTCCTACTTCCTGGAAATAGGTCCTATGGAAAAGGCTTATTCCAATTTTACTTTTAAGAACTGCAGAGCCCATGCTTCAGACACTGAGTTAATGAAGTACAAAAAGTTAGCAAGTTCAATAAAAAAAACAAAACAAACAAAACAAACAAACAAAAAAAACACTTACTATCATTGTTTGTAGTTGTAGAGTAGAACAGTGGTGTTAGGTGTGTAGACACAAGAAGACTGGAGACATTTCCCCAATTCTCTCATGAAATTTGTTGTGACCTGATATTGCATCAGGAGGATACAAAGAGCAAAAAAATTGTCGTTAAAATGTGGGGATATCAAAGTACACAAATTTTGTTTGGACAATACCTGCAGGATGTGAGTAAAAACTGAGCTACATTTCAGAAGGCCACATCAGGGACCAAATTAGGAAACAAGTCAGTGCCCCCAGATTGACCAAAAGGCATTCACTACATTATCTTGTATCACTGTACAGAGGGCCACATAGGTTGACTTTAATGTAAAGTGAAGGAAAATTCCAGCATGGAAAACATGTCCTTCGTCTTAAACATGCCATACTATAAATTGGATTCTATAAGATATTGGAAACTTTTGTAGAATACAAAGATAATTAGGTTCTATAAGCACTGGAATGCCCCAATTAAAGATGCCCTTGTGTTACAGAATATCTTCTCCTTTAGTGTCCATGGTTCTTGGTCATGCCACTTTGAAGAATGAAAAGGTAGACCAGATGAAGAGTGTTGGGCAGCAAAACAAAGTTTATTGAGTGATAGTACAGAGATCCTGAAGAGGGTGGAGACCCAAGAGAGTTTCTCAGTCTCAGAGTTTTTATGGGTTTGTTGGCAGGTGTGTTTTAATCTGATTAACCCTCCTTGCACCTGTCTTCTAATCAAGTTTTTGTCCTCTACCTATCATGTGGGAAAGGGTGGAGGGCTGCTTCCAAGGGGGTGTAAAATATCCCTTTAAGAGTGGCTTCTTTGAAAAATGAAACAAAATATGATCAGAGAGGGAGACAAACCATAAGAGACTCTTAATCTCACAAAACAAACTGAGGATTGCTGGGGGGTGGGAGGTAGGGATAGGGTGGCTGGGTTATGGACATTGGGAAGGGTATGTGCTATGGTGAGTGTTGTGAAATGTGTAAGCCTGATGATTCACAGACCTTACCCCTGGGGCAAATAAAACATTGTATGTTAATTAAAAAAAATGTGGCTTCCTTGCAGGGAGGGGACACTTGTCCCTGCCTGTCTTTCTTCTGATGATCCTTCAACACAGTTGGTGTTTTTTCCCTGCTTACTGTTGAGGAAGATAAATTTTTCCCATACTCTTCTAGATTCTTTTGCTGGTAAATTGACATAAGACAGCTTACCAGGAGGGGAAAACACACACACACACACACACACACACACACACACACACACAATTTTATATATATATATATATATATATATATATATATATATATATATATATATATATATAAATGACCCAAAGGAATATGAGACCCACAGGCAGTCAGGCAATTGAGGCTTAAATATCCTGAGCTATGGAGAAGGGGGGAGGGGTGAGACTTCAAAGGACAGGAAGACAATTTACAAAAAGATGAAAAGAGCAAATGTTTGACAAACAAATATTTTCCATGTCATACAAAGACAATGAGACACTGGGGGGAATTTGATCTCTAGGCCTTGCTGAGCTTCCCCCAAGCTCACCACACCTAGACCGTATTTGTGGTTATCTCTAGTGATAGTTCTCATCCAGACCAGGCTGACTATCTAAATTCTTTTAGGTAGTTAAGGGGGAGCTAAAACAACAACAAAAAAGAAAGAAGAAAAAAAAAAAAAAAAAAACTTCCTGAGTCTTTTAGGCCTGGATTGTTTTCAGCTCAAAGAAATCCATATGCCAAAGTGGCATATTTGGGGGAGGCTCATTCTCAATCTCTTCACTAGAAATGGAAAAAATTCATCACATCTCTGTTTGAACTTTCTATCTCCCAGCATGTATTACATTCTTCTATCTTATCTATATCTATTCTAACTTCCTCTTCATTTCTTTATCCTCACTTCCTTCGAATATGTTTGCAGATTCTGGAGCAGGGAGGTAAAGTATAGGAGAAAAATCATTAAAACACCATTTAGGAAAATTTGAATGAAAAATTTCAACCAATAACTAACTAGATTACCCCAAATGACATCAGGTTGATTTGTAATAATTCCTCCTAAGACCCCACAATATAAAGTCTCAATGAAATATCGACAACAGCATTGGAAGTAAAAGCATTCTATTTCATTCTATTTCTATTTCATTACAAAATGTACATTAAGTAAAATGTCTTATAAATTCTGCATTCTACTCCATAACATATTTTTTAATCTATAAATATTTTGAACTCACAAAAGAAAAAAAAATCAAGGAAAAATTTCTACCTTTGACAAATGGCCAATAGGTTTTATTTCATCTTTTGATTATCAAAAATCAGATTAAAAAGAATGATTTCAGTAATTCTGTTTTTCATCTTGGGACAAATGTGGCATTGCATGAAGTAGTTGGATTGAGAAAGTTGGTCCCAGAAAGAAAAAAGGATGTCACTTTATTGTCCAACATGAAACAATGCCACAAAGTAACAAAAATTCACTCTTTGCTTCAAGAAATAATCTTGAGCACCTATTGCACGGAGCAATGGGTGTGGTGTATAAACAGTGAATTTTGGAACACTGAAAAGAAGTAAAATAAAATAAAATGGGGGAAAAAAAAGAAATAACCTTGAGAGGAATCTCTGAGTTTATAGTCTCCTGATAGCGTTATTGCTCGAGAAACACAAGGACATGGTTTATAAACCAAAATTTGCTGGAATAGTCTCCATAAACCTTTAGACTGGGAATAAGAAGAGGTGAAAATGAAAGGAGATGCTGAAGGTTCTTCTCACACAGCAGAGGGACCACACAATCGATAGTCATTCCTACATAATACACAACAGGGAAGTGCTTCACATCGTTGAAAATATCCTACTGTCAGGTCATTTGGCTCCAACTTACTTGCTCTCTGTTTCATGTTACTACTAAACTTCATTTCCCACCACCAACTAAACACAAAGTAATGAATCAATTGCACTTAAACCAAAATGTCTGGCCCTACTTACAGGACACAGCTGTGCCCTGAGATCTGTTAGGCTCAAGGCCCTGAACACCAAAGTGACTAATGGAACTTAATTCACATTGCTGGTTTCCTTGTTAACATGAGATGTGGACACCATTCAGATTATGAATTATATCTTTCTCTCTCATTTTATTACTGTTTTCTACATCTCATGATCTCTCTTTATTTCATCTGTAAATTTATTTCACTGTAAAATCTGGAAGCGTATTCCATAAAGAAGAACCTATGCTAAATCCTCAAATAATTCTTCAAATGGCCCCTCTCTCCGTGTCTTAAGCGGGACATTTTCTGTACTGATACTTCCTCCTTTGGACCTATATTAAAGTAGAACATTTCTTCTTTCAGAACCTAAGTGTCTCAGGATCAGAAGTAAATGACTAATGCTGTTAAGCACTTTTTCTTGTCCCTCCAGCTTTTTGTATAGTTACACTGGTGTTTAAGTGAATGTCTTATGATCCAAAACTTACCACATTACTTTAAGAACAAAACTCATGTACAGTTTTCTTCTTTGTACTTCTTATGGTAGCTTCTAAAGTACTTTCCAAATTATTTATTTTTGTATAAATACAAAATTAATTACCAAGTTTGCTTATATCCTATATATTTTCTTTTAAAGATCTTATTTATTTATTTGACAGAGAGAGAGATCACAAATAGGCAGGGGGGGGTAAGCAGGCTCCCCACCGAGCAGAGAGCCAGATGCAGGACTCAATCCCAGGACCCTGAGACCATGACCTGAGCCAAAGGCAGAAGGTGTCCCTATCCTAAATATTTCTTAAATCTATCTGCATCAACCCATCTCTACTTCCTTTTAGCTTTATCAATAATACTTTCATCTTTGACTTTGTTTACTATACCAGCCCCGGACTTGTTACCCTTTGTCAATGTAGATGCCTTATAAACTATTCTTTAAACTATAGGTAGTTGAATCTTGTTAGTATTTACTCTAACCATACTATGTTCTTCAAGAACTGAACTTGCATTGCTTATAGAATAAAAAAAACCTTTAACCTTTATATGAAAGCTCTCCTAGTCTGTGAAGCATCTACTTTTCCAGCCTCACAGGGAAGCTGCCCCACTTTCTCTGTATTTCCCTACCCTCACTTTCTTTCCCTCCCTCTGGCTTACACACCCTCTCCTATATATATGTGCTCCCTCTGTCTGGAATGATCTCTTTCTGCAACCATTTTCTTAACAAATATACTATATATCCATTCTTTAGACCTCAACTCAATAATCATTTACTCAAACAAGTCTTCTAAAATCTTGATCAGGTTCTTCTTTGTTATGCTCTCAAAGAGCACATTCTATATCAATTTAGTGTAATTCATATAAATACAAATTTTTTTGAAGAAAGTAGTGAAGGAAAGAATAAATCTAAGATATAGATATATAATAGTTATGTTTTAAGTGACAACATTGGATGGTTTATTCTGAGCAGCTGATTCTTTAATAATATCTAACTATGGATTGCATCAATCAATGTTCCAATACATTTACTCAAAAATATATAACTTAACTATCATCATTTGTGTCCATTTAGAAATCAATACTTTTAAAGACTATCAACCATGAGATTTTTATAGCAGTCGATTATTTTATAACAGTAGATTAATGAAATATGCTTGGTTAATAGACTTCATTCTGCTAATGAGAAAAGGCAAAAGTAATATGAGAAATACTACTAAACTAATAATAATTATATGCATTTCCCATTATTTTTAATGGAAAAATCAGCAATCCAATTAATAACATCAAAAAGTTTGAAGTTTTGGCAATTATCACTTCTCAGAAATGCTTTAATTTTTATCTCTTATTTAAATAATATCCACCGTATTTACTTATTTTTAATTCATATAGTATCTAAGTAAAAGTAAAAAAAATGTTGAATTATATTATGCATCAATTATTTCATTTCAGGCTTTACTAGATACCCAACAACATATGTATATTTTATATATATATATATATATATATATATATATATATTCTTATGAAATTGGCACATCCTGAAAAATATAGCTTAAAATAAATTTATTGCATTTTTTCATCTAACAGACAAACTAATGCAGTTTTCAATTAAATAAATATTGGCTGCAGTTTTGAGTATATTACTTTCTAGTTAGTGATCATTAAGGAATAATTTTAACTCTCTAAACTCAGTAGACTCATTCATCAAATATATGTATAATCCTAACTCACAGCGTTATTAGAAAGTTTAAAGACATAATCAAGAAAATGAAAAGACATAAGAGGAGAAAATATTTGCAAAACTTATATCTGATAAGGGTCTAGTATTCAGAATATATAAAGAACTCTTATAACTCAACAACAAAAAGAAAAATACCCAATTAAAAATGGGCAAAGGACTTAAAATAGACATTTCTCCAAAGAAGACATAGAAATGGCCAACAAGTACATGAAAAGATCCTCAATATCATTAGTTACATTAGAAAATTCAAATCAAGGCTGCAATGTACCAGCTCACAATGAGTAGCTTGGCTAGAACTAAAAAACAAAACAACAGAAAGTAATAAGTATTGGTAAGGATGTAGAAAAAATGGAATCCTTGCACATTGCTGGTCAGAATATGAAATGGCTCAGCTGCTATAGAAAACAGTTTGGGGGTTCCCCATAAACTTAAACAGAGAATTATTATATGACCCTGCAATTTAATTCTTAAGTATACACAAAACATTGAAAGCATATGCACAAACAAGTACTTGTACTCACGTGTTCATTACAACACTATTCATAATAGCCAAATAGAGAAAACAGCCCAAATGTCCATCAGTGGATAAACAGATAGACAGTCATCATGTACCTATAGGGTAAAATATTATTCAGTCATGAAAAGTATAAAGTACTGAAGTATGCTACATCACTGGTGAAACTTGAAAACATTATGCTAAGTTAAATAAGCCAGTCACAAAAGATCACATATTATACAATTTCATTCATATGAAATATTCAGAATAGTCAAATCTATAGAAACAGATCAGTGGTCATTTAGGGCTGGGGACGGTGAGGGATTAAAAGTGAAAGCTAAAGGATATAGGGCTTTTTTTGGGGTGATGGAAATGTTCTATAATTGACCATGATGATGATTATACATATCTGTCCTTATACTAAAAAAATTAGCATGCACACTTTTAAACGAGTGAAGTATATGGTATGTGATTTATATATCAATGAAGTTATAAAATTAAAAAAGGAAAAAACAATTTTATGCAGTTCCTATTACACTATGTGGCATAACAAAAAGAAATAAAAATATTTTTTCAACCCACCACTTATGTTTTAGTGTATTTTATAACACTCTATACTGTGTTTGAAGTTTGATCTTATCTCATTTAATATGTACTATTTATGGGTCTAGACATGGAGTAGATGACTTCTAAACTGGCAAGAATTAAAATGCAACATGTGTAAGAATTGTTCCTGATTTTGTTCTTAAATTGTGTAACGAAGTTTACATGAATTTCAGAGACAGAAAAAAATACAATAAACAATTCAAATCTATTAGGAAGTTTTTTTTGTTTGTTTTTTATTTGGAGTGTCATAGGAATGTAACACTCAAAACAGGTCAAGAGAAGTGGTAGGAAAAGCACTTCTGAAACAATATTGAGTTTTAACAAGTACTGTAGTACTTCTAAAATTTATCTGAAAACCTAACAGAGAGAAGTGAGACAATACCTCAATTCAAAGACCTTATAACTTGGTGGTAGCAGATACCATCCTTATATAGAAAGCTATGTCCTTTCAAAAAAATAAATAAAGGAAAAATAAAACTATAAGCAGAAGACAAGTTACAGTGAGTTAAAACTCTTGAGCCCCAAACTACTAGATAAACATTCTATGAGCATGCAAGTTTTGTGTTTTTAAAGAAAAACAAAACAAAACAGAAGTCCTTGTTTATTAGTTATGGTTCTATTATCTAAAAACTTTCTTTTGTTGAAAAACTTCCTTTCTTACTATGCCTTCCCAAATGTAACAATCTTGGCACCATCATCATTTTAAGTAAGTGAGCAAGTTAATATCACTTATCCTGGAAACAGTTTCTCTTTCTGAGTGTTTTCTTCACTTGATTATTCAAAGCCCACAGAAAATCCCCTGAACGATTTCTCACAAACAGGAGTAAAAACTGGGATTCCTTTTTCCTTTGATCACCTCTGGTGCTTTGTTGAAATTTGTCCCCTAAACTATTATCCCCAAGCATGAATGGATTTAATCTGACAATCTTTTATAATCCAGATCTTAGAGTCAACCATTGTCCTACCATCTAGATACTTCTTAAATTAAAACTTTACCTGGCCTTAATTATTATTTCTAAAGATATATTTACTTAGGTTATATTATGTGTATGTTATGCTAAATACTGAGTACTGAGAATAGACAAGTTAGCCAAAAGACTTGGCTTTTGCTGTAAGCATGCCTAATGGAGAGAATACATTGTAAATAAATATTGGTTAAAGTTATCTTTGTTTTAAAGTAATGGGATTTTGCAGGGGAAGGACAGATCAAATAGGTGATGGGGATTAAAGATTACACTTATCATTATGAGCACTGAGTAATGTATAGAATTGCTGAATCACTATATTGTATACATGAACTGAATATAATACTTTTGGTAACAATATTAGAATTAAAAGATTTTAATTATTTAATTTTAATATTTTAAATTAAATTAAAATTTTAATTTTTTAATTAAAAATGAAATAAAATAACAGAGCTTTTAAGTAGATGTTTGAACATTAGGCCTACATTTCAGAATAATGGGTAAAATCCTTTCACATTGGATTTGCAAAAAAAAGAAATGAGGAAAGGGGGAAAACTGTATTGATGATTATTGAATCATTTATCCTCTTTATTTCATGAAAAGCATGGAGCACTGGAGGAAGGCTTTGGAGGAGGATTTCTATAGAAAAAGGTATGTTGTGAATCCCACCACTTTCTCCTACCCCCCAAAAGGGTTTCTAATACTAAATACCTATTCCTTATTATAAACTAAGCAAAAGGAATTTGGATGATACTTAAAGAATGTTTTATATGCTCAATATTTGGAGAACATAACGGACTAGCCTGGAAAGTTTAAAAAGCTAAGTATAAACTCATTTCCTGAATTAACAATGAAACTAAGGGCAGAGTACTTTGCTAGAATTCGTTTACACATTGGTCCAGGCAACAGGTGCCTTTGTGTACCTATGAACAACATGTAGATGACATGCAAAAGAGACCTTCCTTGGATTCATCTTAGGTCATGTTTAATAGAGCTGCCTGGAGGGATAAATAGAGCTCAAAAGAAAGACCAGGAAGTATCACTTGGAGACAAATAAGACATTATGTGGCTTCATTTGAAGAACTACTAATGAAAGATTCAAAGAGAAAAATCTCTAATCCACAAAAGTGTTCATGGGACAAGCAACTTTAAGTAACTGTCAACTCCAGTTAGAATTGTATAGTTAGCCGTGCTGGATCCATAAGAAATAATGTTCCTGCTTCATATTCTAGAATGGTCACAACTGTGGTTACCAAGTGGGAGGAAACAAGAGAGAAAAAGTTGACTTTATCTCTCATTCAGTTCCACAACTATAAGATTCTGTCCAAAGACTTAGCTCTGGAAAAAAGAGACATGTTTATATGAGTTTCAGATGTCTTATTACTATAAGTAACTTGATATTTTAATTAAATTAATTGAAAGTGAATTATGTTACCTAAAGTGGCCATATGATCTTTTATATATCTGAAAGGTAATTGAAAAAGTAACAAGTTGCTATAGATTTCATCCAAATTCAGGGTAAAGAAATACCTCCAACAGCTGACTTAAAGGGATAGAAGATACAAAAAAAAAATGTATATTAGTTTTAAAAATTCCAGGATTGATTTTATTAACATAATGATTACTTAAGAACAAAAAGTCTTGAACAACTAACTAAACAGCAAATTTTGCTGTAAGGATAGGTTTCATAAAACCAGGAAATAGCAATGCATCTCAGTCAAAAGAGAGAAGAATCAAGTAAGAACACTGTCAGACCCATTTCCTCATCCCTCATCTTTGTTACTCTTTGCATGTTGATACTCTCCAGATTTTCCAACCCTCCACAATTAACTCATTAGACAGAAGAACAAACAAACAAACAAAAAATGGCCTCTAAAATTCCAACAGATCTAACTTCCCTGAAAGACTATTTCTTTCTTCAGTCAAATCAATGTTTCCCAAAAAGTCTCTTCAGTCCTGTCCAGGAGACTAGTCTTACTGATGTGGGAACAGAAGGCAAGCTGACAACAAAGCAGGAGATGACACCCCAAACCACCACCACCACCACCACCACCACCACCCCCCACCGCAAGGGATGTATGTGACATTCCTCAGGCATTCCTGGTTGTCCTAAAGGAAAAACAAATAGTTAACTTACAGAGATTACAATACTGCTGGACATGAATCTCCCTCAGTTTAACAAATGTCTTAACAATTTATAAAACAAAGCATTTCTATCAATAGCCTAGCTTCCAGAAGAGAATGTAGATACAATTAAATGACTTAATGATCTGCAGCCCTCTGACAGATACTTGAATCAGGCAAAGTGTAATGTTCCTCCAGGAAGCTCCCAACTATCTTAATGCTAATGATTTGCTAGAAAGAAGAACAGACTTACCTTGACAATGGCAAGGGCTCCAGTATCCCCTATATTTTCTTTAACATATGAAAATCCTTTAGAAAACCTCCCTTTCCCTTACCTCCCCCAGCCTTAGAGTATATCATCAGTCACCCCTCACAACTGCAATGCAGCTCCTTCTGTCCATTGATCCTGTCCTCATGCTTTAAAAACCCACCATTTTGCACCAGACCTCTCAAGAATTCTTTTTGGTTGTCAGCTCCAGACCTCTTTCCACAGAATCTCACCTACATTCCAAAACCACATCATTATTGTATGAATATAGCTGCTATGAACTCATCACAAAGATGAGAGGAAAGATACTACAGTAAGTGGTCACTACCAAAGTATACAAAATGCTGTGTACTAAGTATTATGATAAACATAATAGAGGAAAAGGCATTTATATAAATAAGACATTGATGAGGTGAGAAGGAACATGAGAGTTGATTAGAAGTGATTTTATTATGTGTAATAGGGCAAACAGTTTTTCCATAGGGCTTGTATGTCAATAAAAAATATCTGGACATAATAGGTGATAAAGTAGGCAACTTGCAGCTCAGGTTTTAGCACATCAATACTTTAGGTTATTTTGTTTTAAGGGTGATACAAGTGAATGGTGTTTATCTATTTAGAATTTGAATACAATCTAGGGATCTTTGTCTTTTAGTAGAAAAGCTAAAACCTTTATATTCATTGTCATAACTAATATTTTTGACTTTACGTCTGTTATATTCTTTATATTTTTGCAGTGTATGCTTCCTTTTCTACATATTATTGCAATGTGAACTTGGCAAAAAAGTCAATTGTTGGGCATAAGTCTAGAATCACAAATGTTGTCTTTCAAAAATTACAAAGTTTTTTTTTTTTCTCTGTTTGATTTCTAGTGGTTAGGATTGCATTAGAGAAGACAGAGGATGGCAGAATTTTATTCCTTCCTAGATTATCTCCTCTTCCTGCCTAGATTTATATAGGTATTATTTTATTTTTAACCTTAAAATTAAGGAAAAATACCAGGTTATTTCTAGATACAAATCAAATTTCATTAATGTTGCCTATCATATGCCATCATCATTGGATTATTTTTTTTTAATTTAAGCTCAATAAAAGTCTATGCATGTATTTTATTATTGTTATGGTTCTAATTGTCTTTTGTTTTGTTTTGTTTTGTTTCTTCCTCAGGAATACATGACATTTCTTGGATAGACTTTGTCATTATCCTTTTATCCTTTAAAAAAATTTCTTTAGATCACAGTACATCCTCATTCCACCTTAACACTGTTTTGGCTTCAAGGCTAATTCTATTCTTTGCTACCTACAAGATACTGATTGCCAATGATTAAGGCTAAGGAGTTAGGATGTACTATAACACTGCTCTTTTCCTTTAGTCAATTTCTTAAGACTACTGTCACTGCTTACAGGTTTTGGCAATCCATAGGATCATATTCACCTCAACCATTACTGATTGAACCAGAAAGACCATGTGACACAAATGAGATAAATTCACAGTCTTGAGGGAATCCATCTAATTATAGACTCAGAATTTGATCTATGGAACTAGACACTGAGTGGCTGAATCATATTTGTGGAATAAACCTACTGATAAGGTCCTAAACTCCTGCTGCTGATACTTGTTCCCTTTCTTGCAAATATTTTTGTTTCTTTGTTTATAGCTTCTCCTTGGACACTTTGATTTCGGCATCTTACTATAGCATGAAACCCCTTTCTTTTAAGTAGTTTCTGTACTTACAAGATCTGTAGTCTTTTATTATTATTATTTATTGCAAAGATGTTCTTTTCTTATGTCTCTGTGCTACTATTTCATTGAGCCTTATTGAATATTATTAAAATACCAGATTTCTAAAATATTACTACAATAAATCATTTTAAAAAGGTGTACCTTTCCTTTCACTTTCAAGATAGGGTTTCCTCTTTATCAGACTGCAGTATGTTTCCACGAGTCCAAATTTATTTTATTTCCCATTATTTTTCCTTTAAGGAACACATATATACCTAAAATTAAACTCTGCCAACTATTCTCTGTGTGTGAGGTGTACAATGTTCTTTTCCCATACTCTCTTTACCAAATTCCTTTCTCTTTTGTATAGACTGAAAGGTAATGAAAAATAGCAATGGGAACAAGAGTGCAAAGCATTTACCTCAAATTCTTTCCCCATACCCATGACTCTTCCTGTCTGTACCCAAACCTAAGTTATTAACTTGATTGAATTACATTCCATTATGCAAATGTCATTCTTGAAAGCCCATCCTTTCCTAATCTAATATATCTCTACAGCTGTTTAGTTCAATGCTCTATCTTCTCACATTTAGACCACAGGGAGGAAGAAAGCATGAAGAATCTCCCCGATATTAGATCTAGCATTTTCCCATTGACTGAGATATTCAGTTCAACTCCATAGGGTTTGCAGAAAATAGAAAACCCTTCTTACGTGGCCTGGACAACAATATTAATTTTCTTTCAAATTTCCAATTGTTATCTTTCCTATTCTTTTATCGTAATTTTAAAGAAGAGTTGGAAAGACTGCATCCATCCTGATAATCCTATACTCTGTCTGTATTAGTATTTCAAACTTAAATTTCTAAGCCCGAATTTGAAAATTTTTTATTATTAAGTTTAAGTACATTAACATATAATATATGTTTTTTTCTTAACAATGAATGAAAAATAGAAATTATTGTATATTAAATAGTGATACTGCCATTATAAACATAGAAGGACATATAAAGTAAATATTCAACAATTCCAAATAGAATTTACATAAAGAAGCCAGTGATACAATCATTTTTTATTTTTACTTAGTTTGGAATTTTCCAAGGTAAAACTTAAATGGAATAATTTGAATTTAGGGTCACAAAGTCTTTACATATATTCCAAATAACCACTAATACTATGACTAATATAAAAAGTGTATGTGTGTGTGTGTGTGTGTGTGCGTGTGTGTGTTGTGTGTGTATGGCTTGTATTCACCCTCTAAACAACAAAAAGTATTTGGTATATATTATGTATCTTATACTCTATTTGGTCCTTCCAAGATTAAAATAACAAATGATCCTGATTTCTAGAAGTTCATAATTCAATATACTAGTATGAATTTTAGAAGATAATTATTGTGTACAAGTCAGTAAATTTTTTCCAGATTTACAGCAATATGGAGAAAATTAAGGTAAAACTTGTTATCAGGAAAGGTGCTAAGTTAACATATCCTCTAGTAAAGCATATATAGTCTTCTGATTTATTTTTTTTAAAACATAAATGCTGTCTTATTCCTTAATGTGATAAAAGTTGTACTCAAGGGGAATTTGCCTCACCTCCTGTATTCTATAATTCATGTGCAGGTGAAGTGCTTTGAGTGAAAAATCATTCATTGAGAATGGGAATTTGGGGATACAAACTCATAAGCTATTAGTGTATTTGCAACATTAGAAAATGAATTTCAAGACTTTGGAATGTGTAAGATGCCAAATAAACCCTTTAATGATTCATGTCTTACATTCTAAGAATCCTGTATATTTTTCAAGGCAATCAGATGCATACGTAATCTCGAAATTAGTTTTGCAGTTTGGTTTTTTGTTTTGTTTTGTTTTTAGATTAAGAAAAGTCTGTAGGCAGTTGGAAATGAATAGTACATATGGCCTGAATGGCAATAATAATTAAAGTTGTTAATATTCAGATTCAATTCAGAACAACAAATTATTGTTCAACTAAATAAAACTCTTCTACTTTTTGAAATTTATTTCCCTTATTTTTGTACCCAGTTCAATATGGAAGCAAATAGACTATAGAAAGCAGTAACATACACACATGTAATACTTGTAGACACAAAGGCTTAACTGTCAAACATGTTTTAAGGCCATCAGTGCAAATTTTATATTACTATTATCGATATGTGAGAGGAAAAATTAATTTGTTATTTCAGTTGCCCATTTTAAAATAAAATTTAATGAAATACTTCTGTTTACTAAGTTTAATAGAATACTTTTTAAAATATGCTAATAATATATGTACTAATAAAATGGCTTATCATCTGCCATTTATGCAAATTGGTATATACTGCATACATTATATTTCAATAAATTTCAAGTTCTGAATATCATTTTGAAAGGTCAGAGAAGTTATCTTTCCCTTCCCTTCTCATCTAGATGCTCAAATAATTAAATTGATATGAGACAGATTAACAAAAGAAAAAGCAAAGCTTAAGGCAGAATTGTGTTCACCATGGAGGCATAGAAAGATTCTGAACTCACCTTCTCCCACGAACACATAAATTTACAACTACCTATGGAATAATTTCCTTGAAAAAAGACCTGAACACTGGGTAAACAAAGCTTCTATAAAGATAAAAGAGAAGCATCAAAATGGGTAGGAGAGGCAAAGACACATTCTCACCAAAAATAAAACCCTACCTGAGACAGGACAATGCAAAACTGGGAGAGAATCTCAAAAATACAGAACTTTTCCCTGAGAAGGGAAGAGTCTGCTTCATGTCAGGTACCCTGACTCATAGACCGTGTATAGGAAACACAAGCTCTTAAACATCTGGCTTTGAAACCAGTGAGAATTACATCCAGAAACCACTGCACTGTAGAGAACAAAAAATCTGCTCTTAAAATGCTGATATTTAAAGACTCACTTGTGGGACACAGTGAAAAAAATATCATTTTGAAAAGAGCCTAAGCCATATATGAAGGAGACCCAGTTTTAAAGTGTCTTCTAGGGGTGCCTGGGTGGCTCAGTGGGTTAAGCCTCTGCCTTCAGCTCAGGTCATGATCTCAGGGTCCTAAGTTAGAGCCCTGCATGGGGCTCTCTGTTCAGCAGGGAGCCTGCTTCCCTCCCGCTCTCTCTGCCTGCCTCTCTGCCTACTTGTGTTTTCTCTCTCTGTCAAATAAATAAATAAAATCTTAAAAAAAAATAAAAAATAATAAAAATAGATAAAGTGTCTTCTGGGAGCACCTGGGTGGCTCAGTTGGTTAAGTGTCTGCCTTCAGCTTGGGTCATGATGTCAGGGCTATGGGATCAATCCTCACACTGGGATCCCTGCTCAGTGGGGAGTCTGCTTCTCTCTCTGTCCCTCCCCCTTGCTCATGCTTTCTAATAAATAAATAAATAAATAAATAAGTAAGTAAGTAAGTAAGTAATAAAGGGTCTGCCAGGGAGGCAGTAACCTGCTGTGACTCTTTCCAGGTATGGAGACACTAGAAGGGATAGTACATAAGACCTCTCTCTAATCTCAGATTTGCTAATCTGGCTGGCATCATTTTGGAACACCCACTCTAACTTGTTAGCACTGGAGAATATGTTCAACTGAGTGTCACCCATTCCTGCACCATAGCTGTGTGCCACAGTCAGGCCAAACAAAAACCCCACATACCCACATGTTACAGTTTGTCCAAGTGAAAGCTCCATCAACCTTTGCACCACAGATGTGACCCCATCATACTAGGTAGGTGGAACTCACACAGGGGATACCATTTGAGCATCTGGCTCTGGTGACAAGGAGCGGGGAATAGTATTTCCGAGCTACACAAGACTACTCCAACACAAAGCCACTACTTCAAGACTGAGAGAAGTAGCTGGTTTGACTAATACAAAGAAATAAACACAAAGAGGCAAAATGAAGAAACAAAGGAATATGTTCCAAACAAAACAAACAAACAAACAAAAAAAAGACACAACTTCAGGGAAAAAATCTTAATGAAGCAGAGATTATAATCCTGATAATTTAGATTTAACTGTTGGTGAAGAGATAAAAGTAGTGGTCATAAATCTACTCACTGAACTCAGGAGAAAAATGGGTGAACATAATGAAAACTTTAATGGAGAGAGAAAATATGAGATATTACCAAACAGAAGTAAGAAAACTGAAGAATACAATAAATGCACTGAAAAATACACTAGGGAGTTCAACAACAGACTGAATAAAGCAGAGCAACAGCTGGCTGGAAGACAAAACAAGGGAGCTCACCAAAGGCAGCAAAAAGAAAAAAAAAAAAAAAGAAAGTAAATGTGAAGGTACCTTGAGACACCTGGTGACTCAGTCAGTTAAGTGTCTGACTCTTGATTTTGGTCTCAGGTCAGGATCTCAAGGTTGTGAAATCCAACCCTGAGTCAAGGTCGGCGCTGGGCATGACATCTGCTTAAAATTCTCTCTTTCCTTCTCCCTCTGCCTCTCTCCCCACCCACAAACCCTATCTTAAAAAAAAAAAAAAAAAAGTGAAGGTATCTTAAGGGACATTTGGGGCAACATCAAATGGAATAATGTGCACATTACAGGAGTCCCAGACAAACAAAGAGAAAAGGTCAAAATACTTTTGAATAAATAATGACTGAAAAATTTCCTAATTGGGGGAAGGAAACACATTTCCACATCTAATAAGCCCAGAGTTCTAAATAAGATGAACACAAAGAGAGCTACTCCCAGACACATTATAATTAAAATGGCAAAAGATAAAAATAAAAAGAAAAGAAAACGATAAAGAAATCTTAAATCCAGCGAGAGAAAAACATGGTTACAAGCTAGGAAAACCTGTAAGGCTATCAGCAGATTTTTAAGCAGAAACTTGGCAGGCCAGAAGTAGGTGGCATGATATATTCAAAGAGCAGAAAGCAAAAAACAAACTTCCAACCAAGATTTCTCTGCTTGGCAATGATATCATTCAAAATTGAAGGGACTATTAAGAGTTTTCCAGATAAGTGAAGTTTGAAAAGTTTATCAACACTAAGACTGCCTCAAAGAAGTATTCAAGGGACTTCTTTAGCTGAAAAGAAATGGTATTAATTATGGGACACCTGTGTGGCTCAGTCTGTTAAGCATCTGCCTTTGGCTCAGGTCATGATTCCAGGACCCTGTTCTTATTAACTTAAAACCAACCTTTATATACATGGGATGTTATATATGAACCCCACGGTAACCACAAGCAAAAATTATAATAAATATACAAAGGAAAATAAGAAAGGAATTTAAACATAACACTGAAGATAACCATCAAACCACAATGGGGGAGAGAAATAAAAGAAGAAAAAAAAAAAAACAGAGAGAAACAAAAAAAACAGCCAGAAAAAAAAAAAAAAATCAACAAAATGGCAAAGAGTACATGCTTAGTAATAAATAATTTAAATGTAAATGGACTAAATTATCCATTCAAAAAACACAGAGTGAATGAATGTTAAAAAAAAAAAAGAAGAAGAAAAAAGAAAAGGAAAGAAACATGACACATAGGGCACCTGAGTGGCTCATTCAGAAAAGCATCTGATTTGGTTTTCCGCTCACACTGTAATATTCAACATCATGTTGGGCTCTGCACTCACTATGGAGTCTGCTTGAGATTTTCTCTCTCTCTCTCTGCTCCCCCCACTTGTGCACCCTTTCTCTCTCTCTCTCAAATAAATAAATAAATCTTTAAAAAATCACACATCTATATTCTGCCTACAAGTGACTCATTTCAGAAGAACACACACAGAATGAAATTGAAGAAATGGAGAAGACAATTTCATGCAAATAGAGTTGAAAAGAAAACTGTTGTACTAAACTAATAGCAAACAAAACAGACTTTAAAACAAAGCCTGTACTAAAAGAAAAAGAAGGACATCACATGATGATAAAGAAGTCATTTGTACAAGATATAACATTTATAAATATATATGCACACAAGACAGAAACACCAACAATATAAAGCAAATATTAAAGGAACTAAAGGGAGAAATTGAGAGCAATGCAATGATAGGAAGGATTTTAATATCCCATTTATATTACTGGATAAATCATCAAGACAGAAAATCAATAAAGGTTACATCATCTTTAAACAACACATTAGACCAAATGGACTTAATAAATATGTATAGAACATAAATCCAAACACAACAGAATACACATTCTTCTCAAGTGCATATGTATCATTCTCCAGAATAGATTACACATTAGGCCACAAAACAAGTCTCAATAAATTCAAGAAGACTGAAATCATATTAAACCTCTTTGCCAACCACAATGTTATGAAATTAGAAATCAATTACAAGAAAATTGGAAACAGAAACACAAAAATGTGGTGATTGAATGACATTCTACTGAAGAAACAATGGGTTATTAAAGAAATCAAAAGACAATTCAGAAAGTACCTAGAAACAAATGAAAATAAATAAATAAATAAAAATAAATGGCCTAAAAGGGAAGTTTAAAGCATTATAGGACTACTTCAAGAAACAAGAAGAAACTTACATAAATAATCTAAGTTTACATGTGGAATGAGAAAAGAGAACAAACAAAAGCCAAAGTTAGTAGAAGTGAGTATTAATAAAGATCATAGTGGAAATAAATGAAATAGAGACTACAAAGACCATAGAAAAGAACAATGAAACTAAGAGCTGGTTCTTTAGAAAGATTAAAAACAAACAAACAAACAAACAAAAAAACAGATTGATACACCATCAACAAGACTAACCAAAGTGGATAGGGGAGAGGGCTCAAATAAAATCTGAAATGAAGAAAAGCAGTATTTCCAATAGCACAAAAATACAAAGGATAAGAAACTACTATGAATAAGTATAAACCAACAAGTAGATCCCTTAGAAAAAAATGGAAATTCCTAGAAATAATCTTCAAAGGCTGAATCATGAAGAAATAAAAAATATTAATACACTGATTTCTAGCAAGGAGACTGCATCAGTAATCAAAAACCTCCAACAAACTAATGTTCAGGACCAGAGAAAAACACAGAGCTAACATCATAAACAATAATGAAAATCTTAAAGCTTTTCCTTTAAATTCCGGAACAAGAGAAGTTTGCCAAGTCTCACCAGTTTTATTTAAACTAGTATTGAAAGTCTTAGCCACAACAATAAAGGAAGAAAAAGAGTAAAGACGAGTAAAATTGTATTTGTAGATGACATAATGCAATATATAGGAAATCCTAAAGTATTCACCAAAAAGTTTTTAGAACTAATAAATGAATTCAGTAAAGTTGCAGGTTAAAAAAATTATTGTTCATAAATCTGGCATTTCTGTACACTAATAATGAACTATTAGCAATAAATTTTTTAAAAATTCCATTTACAATTCCATCAAAAAATACTATAGAGTATATTTAAACAAGGAAGTGAAAGTTCATATACTGAAAATGATAAGACCCTGAAAATGATGAAAGAAATTGAAGACACATACTAATGGAAAGATATTCTGTGATCATGGGTTGAAGAATTAATACTGTTAAGATACCCCCATATTACTCAAAGCAATCCACAGATTCAATATAATACCTATCAAAATTCCAATGGCATTTTTCACAGAACTACAACAAATAATTCTAAAGTTTGAATGAAACCATAAAAGATCCCAAGTAGCCAAAGCTATATTGAGAAAAAAACAAATCTTCCTGATTGCAAACTGCATGGCAAAGCTACAGTAATCAAAACAGTATGGTATTGGCATAAAATCAGACACACTAATCAATAAAACAGAACTGAGCCCAGACATAAACCCACACATATATGACACAACAAAGGAGTCAAGAACATGTAATAGAGAAAGAACAGTTTCTTCAATAAATGCTGCTGGAAAACTGGACAGGTTCATGTAGAAAAATTAAACTAAACCACTATCTAAACACCATACACACAAAAATTAACTCAAAACAAATTAAAGGCTTAAATGTAAGTCCAAAAACCATAAACTTCATAAAATAAAGATGACAAGCTCCTTGACATTTGTCTTATCAATCTGTGGGTCTGATGCCAAAAGCAAGTGGAAAAAAAGGAAAAATAAACAAATAGAATATATTGAATTAAAATGATAATATCCTTTGCTTCTACAAAGCAGAAAAAAATAGATTTTAAAAATAATAAAATGAGGGAAAGTGGTGGAAATGGTTATGTGATGGTGTCAATGAGTGACAAATCAGATATGATTTCCTGGGTCTCAGGAATAAGGACTCAGAAAATTTTCATTCCTCCAAAAATCCTCATGTTTATAGAAATGCTCCTAAGCATAAGAACAGAAAACTACTTGATAAAAGTAAATACATATCTTCTGGATAATCATTATCAAGTAAAATAGGCCCAATTTATCCTATTATGTAAATAGTGATACTTACTTTTCTGGCCAAAACTCTGGCCATCAAGATTTTGACTTCCCAAATGGGGTAATTTTACTGGGTTTTGATATTCATCTAAACAGCTACGAATTAAGTTAGATTTTTTAACATGACAATGGAGTTAGTCCTTTAGGACATAACTTGATTTAAATATGTCCATATTTTCATATGCATTAATAGAGAAATGATAGATATGTGAATAAACATGTTATGTATAATAATGTGTAAATTTATACATGCATATGTATTAGACACACACACATATATATATTGATCTGAAAATAAAATATGGAGAAATTTACAGTATAGTTTCAAGTATTAGTGTCAAATTCTTCCTACTTCATTATTGGTAATTACCTTAGCCAAGAATATCCAGGATCATATACTGTTTTTTGGTTTTTTTTTTAAATGTTCTGAGTTTTTTTACTATCTAAATCTTCCTTCTGTATTATCTACTGATTGACTTGTTTCACTGAGATTCATTTCCTATTTAGATTTCAACAGACACATTCTGTTCAACATTCAACATACACATTCTTTTCATAATTTCTTGAATGACTTTCTATATGAATGACCCAAACCCAATACATGGATGAGCATTCTTGGCCATTATGTTTGTACTACATTCTTCTGAATCTAACTGAATGAATACTTGACTAAAGTAGAGTTGATGGTATCCTCATTTCTAATAATTTGCATTTAGTACAAAGAAAGAACTGATTTTTGTGAGTGATGAAACTCTTCAAAGTTTAGAGCATTATTATTCCATGATGGAAAAGAGAATAAAAAGTTGTGTGGGGGGAGAAAAAAAGAATGAAGTAAACGTATTTCACTGAAAGACCCTGTTCCAAACCACAGTCTTCACTTGCAAAAATTTTTGAAATAGCCTCCTAACTTAATGGTCAGTCTTCTTTTGTTCTTCTCCTTCTTTGTTCAATCTGATCCTCAGAAAACAGAGTGTCATCTTAAAATACGTAAGATCGTGACATTCCTTTGCTTACAAAATTGTAAGGACTTCCCATCTTAGTCAAAGCAAAATCTGTTGAGAAGGGAAAAATGTCTCCCTGTCCCTCTGAGCTATTTGGGGTACTCTAATAATTAAATAACATTACCCTGATCAAGAGGATAAAAACAAATATAATTGCAAACATATGGGGGTCCAATGAGAATATGAAACTTAAAGAATTGACTAAAAGCAGACTCATATTTTTTAGACAAAGGAACAATAAATTCGTGAAGAATGGAGAAGACAATTTTTTTTAAAAAAACTGCTAAAAGAAAGAAACTTAAGCTTAGATACTAATTAGTGAAGAAACTAAGTGGAGCTTTTTCTATAGCATTCTTAGACCTGCAGTCCCTATTTCTGGCCATAAATATATCTATTACCAGAGTGGGGTGGAGGGATGGGGGTAACTGGGTGATGGTGTTATAATGAGCACTGGGTATTATATAAGACTGGTATTATATAAGACTGGTGAATCACAGACCTGTATCCCTGAAACAAAAAATATATCATATGTGAGTTAATTAAATTTAAATTTAAAAAATATGAATTAAAAAGTTTTTTAAAAAAGCTGTCTTTTTAGATAGGTCAACTATCTACCTCCTCATGCAGGGAAGATATCTTCGATATGGGAGGTTTATTTCCCACTTTAAGGGCAACATAGAGGAGGGTCAAGTTTCCTGCTTAAACCTACTGTTTCTCAAATTAGTAAAGAATAGCTATTATTTGTGACTGGATTTTCCCTATCTATTAATTTAATATGGTCAAACATAAGAATTATTCTGAATCAGAAAAGTCTTAATATTAAAAATAAAAATTTGTAGCAGCTAATAATTTTATGAGGGAGAAGGTGGTAGTGGGGAAAGGGATTCCAGTTTTCCATCACTGTTTATTAATTATCAAGTATTTCTATTATCTTCTTCAGGTTCATATCAGCTGAGAAGCTGAGAGTGGCTTATTTTTTGTTCTGTACACAGCTCCTCAATGCCTATTACCTGAGTTCCTCTTTAAGTTCATACCTAATTTTACCCCTTTCAGGATGAGTCTTATTAATGTTGACCAAGTGGAATAAAAACACAAAAACGCTCATATTTGGTTCATCACTGATTATCCAGTCAATGCTCAGGTACATCTAATAGCCATCATTATGAACTTAATGACATGGTCACATTTGCCAGTGGATCTCAGAGGAGCAGGCTTTATAGGCTAGAAAATCTGCTTGATGAAAGAAAAATAATGAAATAAAAATAATGCCCAATATGGTATGAGCATATTGTTAAATAGTTTGTGGACAATCCAAGAAATGAAGAATAATGGCTGCCATGTTCAGTTATTAGATTTTAAATGTGTATGTGTGTATTCACATTAAATTTCTGATTTAGACATAGAAACCAAGAATCAGTAATGTTGTCAAAGTTTTATAGCTATGAAGTGGCCTAGTTAGGAGTTGAATTCAGGTCTATCTGAATCCGAAGCTGGTGTTTTTAACCACTGTACATGAAACCACTGTACATGAAAACTTTCCTCTGAGATTTTTGGATGAATCAGTAGGAGAATATCAATGTTTAACATCTGTCAAGTATTTATAAATTAATTTACAAACTTTGGGACATTTTATCCTTAAAACATTAGAACAGTGCTTTAAAAAAAAACAGAGCATTTTCAAGATAGCCAAAATATCATTAATACTCCTAAAATAATGAGAATTTAATATATTATATAATATTGTCTGAGCTTATTATATATTTTTTTCTTTTCTTTTACTAGTTAATGTTTCTCCTTTTGGGCCTCCAATTATAGGTATGTTAGTATGTTCCTGTCCTCTAAATTCCTTTCTAATACTTCTCTTTCTTTTCTCTTTTTCTGTTAATTTTTTTTTAAGATTTTCCCATTTATTTGAGAGAGAGAGAATGTGTGCATACAGTAAGGGAGGCTCAGAGGGAGAGGAGAGAGAGAGAATCTGAAGCAGACTCCCTGCTGAATGCAGGTCACTGAGTTGGACATGGGTATTAACCTCATGACCCTGAGATCATGATCTGAGCCCAAATCAAGAGTCCTACACCAACCAACTGAGCCAGCCAGGAAACCCTTTTTTCTGTTATTTTTCTGTTATTATTATTTTTTCTGTTATTATTTTTACTTTTATACTTTATATCCTCATTTTCTTTACTTTCTCCAGTGTTTTTTCTTTCTTTTGCTCTTATTTTCTGAAATCCTTTTTTTCTTCAATTTCCCAATTTCTTTCAGTTTGTAGTTCATAGTCTTTTTTTTCCTTTGGTTTCCTGTGTGACAGTGTGTACTTTAATTATAATCTCATTTCATTGACATAGCCATTTTTATTCCTCACTATTCATATTTGAAATGAATGGAATTTTCCCAGTCCAGCTATTAACAGAATTGTCTAATGGAGAAACTGGGAAAGCATAAGGATAGTTTTTCTGGTTTCTCCCTTCAAAGCCTCTTTCTTCCCCTGCTACAGAGTTAAGTGATTTCTTTGAATATGATGCTATGCCACTTCAGTTCCATTTGCACTGCCTATGCTTTATTTCCTTTATCTTCAGCTCAGTGACCTGCTCTAGGTATATTCAGAAATCATAGCAATTTCCACATGCATTAGAGCCTCTTACCTTCTAGAGTGAATTCATTGAATATATTTATTGTTGTTTTCCCTGGGATCAACCACATCTCTGACCCCTTGGTCTTCCTTATTATTCAACACCTGGTATAATCCTGTAGAAATTTTGTACTTGTTATGTGTGTTTTTCCACTATTATGTATAAGTCATGTTAAGCTTGATAGTTTTCTTCTATCTTCAGAACTTTCTGAAGGTAAGATATGGCAAACTTTGATCATGCTTCTAATTATTTTGTAAGGTTTTCATAAGGATAACTGGGAAATTTTTGTTCTAAGTTGCCACTACGCTTCTATTGTTAGTGATTTATTTTTGTGGGCAGAATGGATGAATTGTGAAAAGATGCCCATTATCTATAAATTGAAAATACAGAAAAGGTTTTTTGGGGACAGGCTTGTGGCTCTGTCAGTTAAGTGGCTGTGTTTGGCTCAGGTCATGATCCTGGGGTCCTGGGATGGAACCCCCAGTCAAGTTTCCTTACTCTTGGTCTTCCCCAATCCACGGAGAGTCTGCTTCTCCATCTGCCTCTCCACTCACTTGTGCTCTCTCTCTCTAATAAATAAATAAGTAAAATCTTGGGCAGTGGAGTGGGGAAGAGGAGTAACTGGGTGGCTCAGTGGTTAAGCAGCAGCCTTCAGCTCAGTTTATGGTTCCAGCGTCCTGAGAAGGAGCCACTTACTGGGTTCCCTGTTCAGCAGGGAGTCTGCTTCTCCCACTCCCTCTGCCTGCTGCTCTTCCTGCTTGTGGGCTCACTCTCTCTCTCTCCCTCTCTATCAAATAAATAAATAAAATCTTAAAAAATGCAGAAAAGTTCTTTTAGAATTGTATATTGTTTAATCCAAGCATTGTTTAATAATAACTTTATTAATACATTTTATTGAGGGCTTATTATTTGAAATATCTCTTTTTCATTATTATGTGTACTTGTACTAACTCACCTGATTCTCAAAATAACTCGTGAAGCAGATACTATTGTTTATCCTTACGTCAGAAATGGAAAAACTTTGTCACAACAAACTCAATTAATTTACACAGTATCATTGAACTTCCAGATAGCTGTGTCTGTACCCAAGTGATCTGACTATAGAAAATGCATACTAATTTGTATGTGGAGAGCCAAGATAATGTAAGAAGAAGAAAAAAATATGGGCTTTCTGTTAAATAGCATTTATCTTTATTAAGCTAGGTAATAAACTTTAAAATATCTTCATGGTTATTAGTAGGGAATTTTAGAGTTTAATGTTAAGTAGATTTGGAGTGATCCTTAAGGGCCTTATATAATATAACCCTTTAGTTAATGCATTCTTCCAAAACTATTCCCTTTTATAGCATTCTGTAATCATACTGAGAAATAAAACCACTTGTGATAAATTAAGGGCAAAGATTTTCTAATATTGAATTCAATGCATTGGATTTCTTAGTAACAATTCATTTTTCTCTCCATAGTAAGGGAAACCACCAGTGTTATTTATACATGTAAGTTAAAGTGAGGCATAGAAAAATGTTGTCTTACATCATTCTAATACAAAAGAATGTGTCCACTGTGAATTTCAATGTCTCATAAACTATATTAAGTCTTTGAACTATCAAAGTCTGGATAACAGTTTCCATTTTTATTAGCTCCTCTAATTATGGTTCCTATAGTTCTGGGAAAGTTTCATATACAGAATAAATATTTTTATGGGAAATAAAACAGTGTAGACATACTTGATTTTACTTCTAACACAACAAAAATGAGACATTTATTTTTTGAAATGAATATATTATGCAAGTTTTATTCTTCATTACATTAGAAATTTAGCATCAAGAAACTGAATATGAGAAAGTTCTACTAAACATTATTAGTAAATCATCATTAATAAATAATTATATCATTAATAGATATTTCAAAGAATGAAAGTAATTTTATTTAGTCTTACATTAAAGGTATTTTAATGCCCTTATCATTTTTTTTCAGTCTATCTTGTTCTACAGTATTGTATTTCAGCACAGAAACTTTTTCACGGATATAAATCTATATATATTCTGACACTGAAACTCACTTTTGCTGAAAACTTTAATATGATATTCAATAATTCAAGATAACTAATTTCTTAACTTGTATTACCCCAGAAATAGAATTAAATAGCAACTGAATGATGACCCCAATATTAAATGATGATATATTTTATATCATTTCTTTTATTAAGAAAAAGAGATGAACAACGGTAGCATTAGTATTATATCGCAATTGGTTTTGTTGAATTATATCACTTGGCTTGTAATAATCTCCTCATATGGAAAATCAAATGTCACCTTAAAACAACATTTATAATTGGCTTTTCTTCCTCTGTCATTCTGTTTAATGCTACCCAGGTATTTGATAATAAGATTGGAGCTGATTTCTTTGATTTGCTTTGATGTTTTCAAGGCAGGAAATGCTTTCAAATCATTTTCTGTGTGTAATCTGAATGCAGGTAAATAATTCTACAACTTGTCAGAATGCTAATTAAATGTAATAATAACTTGTGTAACCTGCTGTGATACTAAAGTGGCTAATAGCAATCACTTGGGTTTCCAACAAGGAAAGGTTTGTTTTGATGCACATGTCTAATTTAAGAAGTTCAGAGTTTTATTATCACATAATATTGTCATTTGCTTGGGATAATTCAAAGCTAATAGTTAACTGATCATTCCTTAAGCATTTATAGTTTCTTAAAATGTCAACACAGAGAATCTATTTCCAATGAAAGGAATATCATAATCAAGTAATAATTTAAAAATTATTGGGGAAAATAGCTCAGTCAACTCATAATTCTTAGATGTGTTTTAATAGCCCACGATGTTTTCACAGTAAGAAATGTTGTAATTTTACAGATAAATTCTTGGCTTCCTATCTTAACATCTGAGTGCAGGAGCTCTGGACACAGCACAGTGGTTACACAGAGACAACAATCCATGCTCCAGGAGAATTAATGATGGAAAGTTACAAGATGCTCAAACAGTTCCTCCTTAGGAAAAAGAAAACTATCCAGAAAGTCACACATCTAAGAAAATATATTGGATTTAGGGATTTTTTTTTTAAAGATTTTCCCATTTATTTGAGAGAGAGAGACTTAGGGATTTTTATTAACCTATTTCTTTTTTTATAGCTATTTTGTTTAAAAAAATCATCTTTATTCAAAAAGCTGATTTTTGTTTATTATAAACTGACAGAACTTTTCTCATATTTTCACAAATGTCAGTATTTTTCAAGAATTAATTTAAAATGCTATCATCGAAAAGAATTCCCATATTATTTTAAAATATTTATTTTATTTTTATCAAGTGTCAAAGGTAACCAATGCTATTACTCATCAAGCACAAAGCAGATGTTGACATAAAAATGGCATACTACACTCCTTATTATGGTATGCCATTATGGCAGCAGAATTTCTTAAATGATCCCCCCTGCCCAATTAATGTTTCATCCTAATCTCTGGATCCTGTGAAGATGGTATCATTTCTTTGTTGTGTTACATTATATGATACAATTGGCACTAAAATAGATTAATCGGGTGGGTCTGATCTAATCATACAAGCTCTTAGAAGCAGAGACTTTTCTCTGGTAGCAGAAGGGGAAAAGATCTGAAGTAAAAGAAGGGCTTCATATGCCATGCTGATAGTTTGAGTATGGTAAGATCATGTGCCTTGGAAAGGAGGCAGCCCCTGGCTGAAAGACAGCAAGAGATGAGGCACCTCTTAAAACCACAAGGAAATGAATTCAGCCAGCAATGAATGAGCTTGGCAGTGGATTCCCCAGAATCTTCAAATAAGAGTCTGTAAGAGACACCCAGGTTGGTGAGGCCAGTTGAGTTGGCTGAGACTTCTCACCTACACAAGATAATAAGTGGATTTGTGGGATAATAAATGGATTTGGTTTCAAGCTGCTAAATTTGTGATAATAATCACATTGTATGTAGCAATGTAATACACACTATGTAGCAATAGCAAACTAATACAGAGACAGGGTTAAAAAAAAAAAAAAAAAAAGCTTCACCCAGGGTTAAATGCATATTATAAATGCTGTTTGTGTTTCTTTGTCACAGCAGCAATAGAAAACTAAAAGTAGAATGTGTGTTCTTTGTTATGCTGGAGAGTCTCTCTATTTAAGCCCTGCCAGTAATCCAAAAAAAGAGAATGTCTCTTTCTTTTTTTTTTTTTTTTTAAGATTTTATTTATTTATTTGATAGACAGAGATTACAAGTAGTCAGAGAGGCAGGCAGGGAGAGAAGAAGAAGCAGGCTCCCCGCTGAGCAGAGAGCCCAATGCGGGGCTTGATCCCAGGACCCTGAGACCATGACCTGAGCCGAAGGCAGAGGCTTTAACCCACTGATCCACCCAGGCACCCCAAGAATGTCTCTTTCTTACATTTTCCTAAATATTAGGTAAATAACATAATTGTAACTGCTACAAATTAACACTTACCTTCAGTTTAGAACATGTGACCTATTCTGGTCATTATATTATGCCAGCCATTTCCCTGTTCTCAGATTTACCTCTAGTTTTCAGGGGGTTGGCAACTTACAAATGATATTTCTCCTGCTCCTTTATCCACTGTTTCAGTCAGGTTCAGTCAATAGGGTGCTCTGGTGGAAGAACAGCAAGCAGTAAGTGAGAAAAGGCTATGTTAACTCCCACCTCCGTAATAGTTTCAACACAGGCTCAGATTTCGGCTTTGGAGCTCCTCCTCCTCTGTGTACCAGCTCCAACAGGCAGGCCTAAGGATGCCCAGTGTCCATGGCTCCTGTAACTTAGTAACATCATCACTCTTCCCAGTCCCTCTTGCCCTAATGGCCTTTCTAAAATTGGTTTCTGGTTACCTCATATTCCTGTTATTTTCAGCTTTTCGAATGCCTCTGCAACTAATTTTTCTGTACTACCCTCACTACACTGAATTATCTAGTATAGATTCTCATTTCCTGACATGAACCTAAGGAATATAGTTCTTGTTACTAGAAGAATTGTCAAGAAACAGACCTTTACAGAGGGCTTCTGGAACTGGATTACACACATATCTGAGCTAAGACATCCTGGTGATTTCATCGACAGTGAGAAAAGGGATACTAAATATTCATGGAATAAAGCTAAATCATTACTACTTAAAATATCACCCATGGTTGTTATTTGAAATCAAGTCTTCTGGAGAAGAAACTGCTCTTGCCCTTGATCATCATAGTAGAAATGATGACTATAGAGTTCATATGAGATAGTTTCTTCTGGCTATACTGCAAAAGAAAATGATAAAATCTTGCATTAAATCAGGTACTCAAGACACAGAGTACCAGAGAGTTTCTATTGTGACTCAGAAATCATATTTTGTTTCTTACAGCCACAGGGTCGACATGGCTAAGTATTAAATTCTAAATTTAATCATGCCAGTTGGGAAATAATAATGCAAATTGAATGAAAAGTTTAACTGAGTTTTTTAAAATAAAGGTTAGAACACTGAAAAATGAGTTCCTAAGATTTGGAATGGAAATCTTTAATTGGAGTCAGAAGAATCTGTGAAACTGAACTATTATGTTACCCTAAGCCTTCTTCTGCTGGCATTAGAAGAAGTCTCTCCCTTCCTTTTTCTTTTTCTTTTTTTCTTTTTTCCTCCCTTCCTTTTTGAGGAGACATCTCTCCATACTTAAAGACCCTGTAATAATCTCACTTGGAGATAGGATACCTATTCTCCCCAAAACCCACCCTCATCACTCCTCTTTGCCCCTAGACTCTTAAGAGGATGGATACTAGGATGTTTCTAGGAAAAAAAGGCAAAATCTCATCCAAGAAGAGATATCATATTAAAAAAAATAATTGGAAGACTGGATCATTTATTTTGGCAGGAACTGGGGGACATGAGGAGAAACAGATTATAACTGTGCGCAGCACTCTGTAACAAGGACTGAATCAAATTTATCCGTATGTGTGTATTTTCTTAAGATTTTTACTTCAGTGTGCTAGTTTCCAGAAGCTGGAAGTCACTCTAACACTTTGTTTGATTAATTCACTAAAAACTGTACACAAAAGTGAACCACATTCAAAAGACTGAGATGGCAGGAAGTCCCTGGTAGGAGGAGGAAAAAGAAATCTAAAGACTTAGAAGATGCAAATGTTAGAACAGATTTATGATGAGTAACACTAGCTACACCAGAGAGACCCAAATTATAATTCCTTTACCAAAGCACTGTTAACTGCCTTAAAGAGGGAAACACCATCATCTGTGAAATCTCTGGGGTGGTTTTCCTCTGAAGACCAAGGTTAATGTTGGAAGGTGCCTCCACTGAAATGAGAGCCTTGATTTTCAAGGTATGAATGGGATCTCAGAGGGACAAACCTCAGGTAGTAAAATTTAATCATCAGAATAAAATGCCCATCAAATGGGCTTTTGGGGTATATTGACAAATAGAATGCTATGATATTCAGACATCTCTGAATTGTATCTATTACTAAATTCCTAAATATAAAAGAAATTCAAGGTAGTAAAATATTATTTGATCTGTATAACTGAAAAAAAAAAAAAAAAAAAAACCTCTACACCAATTGAGAAGAAACTTGGTTTAAGTCAGACAGTGGTAAAGTACAGACTGTCACTTAATTCCAAAGCACAGTTTACGGAGTCAGAGCCTCTTGACTAAGGAGAAGGTTGGATTCCCTTGAATAAATATCCTTCAACAACACCACAAGTATATACTATAAGTCACTCTCTAAGCTTTTCCCAAAGGAACCTGAGGTCACACAGCATATCAATAAGAATAAAGTCAAAGGCTTGATGCATCTGCTTGTGCTTGGTGATAAAAGTTGCCTCTATAATCCATTAACAGAGACAATTTAAAGCTGCTAGCTTTTATTGGGACTCATAAAAAAAAGTTCATGCTGCAGTCTTGCTGAAATGCAAGCTCTGACATATAAGGTTTAGGCCTCATATGTCAATTGATAATCGACATGTTTGTGGCGTGTAAAGATGGAGCTTATTGGAGCCTCTGGTAAAATGAGGAAATTACAGGGCCAGGATTTTGGAGCAATACCATGGAAATCCTCAACACTGGACAAAACTGCTTTTTGTCTGTTTGATATTTAATTTTCCTGGATGAGATGATGACCTGTGATACAGATGCAACCTGACTCATGGCATCAGATAAAAATTTGAAAAGCAAATATTAACTACTAATGAAAGAATGTTTAAGAGAGAGGCATATAGACAAACCTCTTAGTGTGTGTATTAAATGTGATAGTTTTCTGTTCCATATAAATATTCACAAAAGTTCTCTCACTGTAGACTCTTTTAATAATCAAATGGAGAAGATGGCCCATTCTAGGAGTGTCCATTGGAACAGACCTCTCTTCTGTATACGAATTCATTTTCCTTGCTTTTAGAGCTCCTCTCAGCTAATGTTCTTAGGTTTTTATTCACCATTGTGTTTGATACCATATACATGATTGCTTCTCACCAAGGAGCTTGTTCCACTGCAAAAAACTGCAAAAAATGTCTTTGCATCTACGGGTTTTCATGATTTCACCATATATTCCACTATTCAGAGCAGCTCTCCAGTAAAACAGTGGAATGATTTACCAATGACTCATTATGGAGCTAGTTGGCAGAAAATACCACACAGGATTAGTTTATTCTGCTCTAGTTAGGTAGGCAGAGACCTCAATGGCAGAAAGAAGCTTTAATTAATGCAATATATTCCTGAAAAACACTCTGAAATTGAGGCTGTTTGCATAAGATCTTGCAGAAAGCTTAGAGTCATAGACTGAAGAAGAGGCTTAGATTCAGAAAGTCAAAGATCTGTTATCTCTATAAATAAGAGGACTGGAAACAAAACAGATAGCATTATAATCCCTGTTGTTTCCACATAATTAAAAAAAATCATCAACTCAAAAACTGGTACAAATAAATCCAACAAATTATTTTCTACAGTAAATATTTCTTGCTTATGTAAAAATTTCTTTCTCTTAAAAATAAGGTGTGTGTGTGTGTGTGTGTGTGTGTGTGTGTGTGTGTTCCTGTGTGTTGGGCCCTGCCTTTTTATTGGGTAATCCAACGCTGACAAGGACCTGTGTTACAAGATAACCAGAGCTATCAAATTTCCTCCCCTATATTAATAATCTAAAATTTGCCATGTTACATTAAAAAAGATAGTGTACTTCAGATAGCAGTAAATTTACTGTGCAATTCTAGTAAACAGAGATATCACAGAAGCTTCCTAGTACCTTCTACATAGAATGTGAGACCCTGCCACTAAGTTTTCACACTTTTGAGAATTCTCCTGTGCTGCATATGGGAGGGATTCTAGACAGTCTCTTCCTGATCTCCAAATTTTATACCTTCCTTCCATTGAAAAATCTGTTTATTTCCTCCTGAAATGCACTTTAAAAATTCTGGACAAAACACTTTCAGAGCAAAAAGAATAGCCTTTGTTTCTCCATAAAGAGTGAAACATCTGCTCATTGGAATGCCCTTCTGCTTCCATTTGACAAAGATGTCAGATGTCAATGGCCTCAAGCCCCGTAACATGAGCTTTAGTTCTTTGTAGAGGATGAGAAAAACATCCCTAGAGCCAGGACACCATTAATGGTCAAGGTTGCTGTAACTGTTTTCAATTCACTCCTAATGTTCCTGGAGATATGATATACAAAATTAATAGAAACATTTTTTAGAAAGAGTTATTTAATGGTACTCTAATACAAACATTTAATGTTTCCCAGGCAAAAAGCTAAGCACTTATTTCATCTAATATGGGAAACAAATGGATGGAGTTGACATTATACTTGGCTCCTTTTGTGCGTGAGAGCATAAAAACTTAGAAAAGTAAAATAAATTACCTGAGGTTACAAAACTAACAATTGGTAGATCCAGGATCCTCTCTGATGTTTATTTCTAGGTTGCAATATTATGGATTCATTTTTATATTATTCAATTTTGTTAATATATTTTTTCTAATTTTTCTGTTATGAGAAACAATTTTTATGAAAACTATTTGATTATTATTATTTATAATGTTAAAAACCTGAATAGAAAATTTCAATTAAAGCCATTAAAATGTCTCTCTCTGCTCACCGTTAGGTGCACAAAGAGCCAGGCTGTTAGCGTTGCTGTGTAAAGCATATAGTTTGGAGACAACAGCTGGTGGAGGAACCATGGCAAACTGGCAAGTTTGTGCCTCATTGAACTGAACTAGTGATGACTAGGCTCTTGCTAATTTTTGTTGTGTTAAAATCTAGACATTGTTCCAGTTTTTTTTTTTATTTAGAAAATCAGTTCCCATTTCCAGATTTATGTTAAATTTTCCTGCTTAATACCATCAACTAACTCAAAAACTTTTGATAACGTGTTAAGCAAAAAAAAAAAAAAAAAAAAAAGTATGTCTGCTGCCCAAATATGAGTCAAGAATATCCACTTTCATGTGGATAATTACTAAAGTTTTCATTTTTTTACATAAACATTTATCATTGTGGAACTTGGTCTATGATGATACAGTTAATTTAATATCCAAACATTAACCCTTGCAGTAGGGCATTTACTAATAAAAATTAAAATTAACCAATCTTTACCTTTTTCTCTTTCACCATGAAAGCCTTCTGGAAGTGTAATGGCATTTATTTCACTCTATTTTGTAATTTTGAATTTTCACATTACCTGAAGACAGAATGCAAGGTTTAATTATTTTAATATGTACTATCAATTCCTAATCTAAGGCTTTGTATTACTAGTAGTTTAATCATTTGTAATTAAAAAACATTACTCCACTTATTTAAAACCTACATTTTAAATGCAATCATAAAGTTTACACATAATTTAAAGTAAAAGATTTAGTATCTGTAAACATTTTTTTTCTTGATTCCCCATAAAAATGAAATCAGAGAAACAAAATATTTTTATTTGCTTTTTTTTTTAAACTAAAATAATTATGTAAATTTTGCTTATTGAAGATACTTTTCCTAATAGATGTTCCCTTGTTTTAAGTGAACATAAATTATCATTTAGTAGAAAGTATTAAAATGGATCTTTCCCACAGGAAACCCTCCAATTAAGCAGTAGGTATCCACTTTCTTCCCTTCATTTCTTAAAAGATATCAACATCAGTATTTGAACCAACGCGTTTTTGTGCCCTTTCTGAATACTCTTTCTTGAAGGCTTTTTCTTTCTCATTAAAGAAAGAACATTTCTGTCCTGGATAGAGAGTATTTTAGTGTGATTTTTAACTAGTGATATCATGTTGACTAAAAAAAAAAAAAGTGCACAATTCCTCCATTTTATTATTGCAGCATTTTAAAATCTTTATATTTCACACATTATCTATGATTCCCTCTATTTTAATCCCCTTGTGCTCTTCTTTTTCTAAATTTCTAACTTCATTATTATTTATTCACTTCCTAAAGTCTCCTCTAATTTATTATTCTCTTTCTTCCTTATTTTACCTTTTTGTTTTTAATGGCCAGAATATCATGTTCTGTTCTCATTGTGTCTATCTCTGTTGCATCTAGCTCATTTCATTGTCCCACTAAAACTTGACAACCTTTCATTATAGTGTAACACTCAATATTCATGTCCCAAATTTCTATTCTCTTGTCTTCTAGAACCTGTACTCTTTTACAATGATGTCAAAAGATTCATGCCATTGGTGGCAGCTGGTGAAATTAAATTAAAAAGTAGTTGTTTTCATAATTATACTCTACAATACTTTACAAAGTGACTGTTAAAGAGAAATTTTACTATTTCTTTCTTATGTGAAAAAAATTCTGACTTTAAAGGCTATATTGTTAATTTACATCTGAATATTCTGTTGTGCCATATTTTCTTTAAAAGTTAAACTTACAACATTCAATTTTACACTGAATACACTTTGATTGAGGTGAATACAAGTAAGTAATATACTAGGAGGATATGTGCATTTTCAACGTTCATTCATTTAGGAAAGAATCTTCATTTTCTTCATCTGCAAAGAACTATTTTGTATGTCTCTGCCTAAGTGAAATGTCTATGTAACTTGAATCAGAATTTCTGTCACCATATTCAAAATAGAAGTAAATCTGGGTCACTCATCTTAAATGCATTTACACAGATTTTAGTTTATTAAGTGTCAGAATTTGCACTTTTGGGTGACTTTATTCTCTGTTTCCCAATGTATAATATGCAAATAACAAATTAATGCAGATTTCTAATTTCCCCAACCCTAGAATCTAATCTCCGAGGACCCAAAAAGATTTTAGACAAATATAAATAAATGGATGGAGAGATATTAATATAGATACAGATCACCAAAAGTTATATATAGTTACAGTATACATTGCATGTTCAAGAATCAATTCAGGTTTATAGTTTTGACTAGGCAACAAAATATAGTAAGATAAACATAAATATTTCTGATGTTAAAAGGTATAACTGAGAAAGGTTCTGCTAACTTATAACCGGAAATCATAAGCACTTCATTTGCTTAGTTCAATTGTGGTCAATAATACTTGCATATCGTTTATTATCTGTCTTGTGCTGAGAGACTTTCTAGACTCTACCCTTAGGTTACTGAGTAAAGTATGGATGACCTAAAAATATAGATAACACACCATAATATGGTTGGTAAATGTTATAATTACACAACAGAATCCCTGCAATAGACATTTAGCATATACTAAGTTTAAATGAAGCTTTTGGAAATACACACTCTTTGACATTACTGTTTTGTTCTCCTGCTCCCTTTCTCTAACAACCTGTATTACACTCAAGATCTACTATCTTTTTAACAGTTCAGGTAATTGCTTCATTATGGTAAGGGCAGATACCTGTTGATCAATGTCATCTAGTCTATACGTACTGAACCAGGATGTCTCAAATCCAAAAGTAAAATCTATCATAAATTAATCATAAATAAAATCTAAATCCATAAATAAAAGGAGGGAGTTTGGAATTAAGTGCACCTTGAGTTGCAAACTGTCTTCCCTACTTTTTATCCTCAATTTCTTCACCTGTAAAGTGCTGACAAAACTGCAATTGACCTTACAGATCTATTGTGAGATTTCTATGAGATAATAAATGTAAAGTACTAAGCAAAATGTTGGATGTCTACTATACAGGCAAAGATTAACTATTATTATGAGCTTTTCCTATACCTGTGGTCTCCCTACATTCATTTAAAAATCAAGAAACTCTGGTATCTCACTAAAAAGTCAATAAGAAAAAATAAATTATTATAACTTAGTTTGAAATTATTAAAAAGACAATAATTTCATCATGTAGATTGTAATGCAATAGGCACACATACTTAAAAATGAAGTTACTTATACATAAGAGTATGTCTATAGCATGTTTCAACTGCCCAATGAGGATCATTGCTCCACTGAAATTACTCACCATTTAAATAATGTAGTAATTAAAATATTCACAAATATTTGATTTGATATACAAATATATTCTATATATTTACACAGTATATATTGGAAATATTTTATATGTATATATATATATACATTATATTTTTAGTAGAATATAATACTAGAGGGGAAAAATTATCTATTAGGTTATAGTACAATGAATAATTCCAGGAGAGAGCAAATGTCATTTCTAAAGGCATAATAAATAGAAAAAAACCCTATATTTACCCATAATAATACATAAAATTTCCTCAAGAAATATACTTTCACTGAAGACAAGTAAATTAGAAAACAGGGTATTTAAAAATTATTACGTACAATTAATAGTTTCTTTGAAGCTGTAGGATAACTTTTGTATGATAAATTTTTAAAAATATGACAACTTTTCTGAATAGAAATAACTACCTCATTTTCCACCTAATTTTTTTTATGGTAAATTACCATATAGAATTTTTAAAATCCTGTTTTTGAGCATTCTTTTTATATTTAGGAAAGTTTTAAAGGTATGTTTAAACTGTTAATGAGTAGATATGAGAGTCTTACACCATGGTTTTTAGGATGTTTCTCTCCAAAGTTATAATGAACAATCCATATTTAAATTTATTGATGATTCCAAATATATATGAATTTGCTAACTTCAAGTCATAGCAAATTTTTATGAATGTGAAATCTCAATAGACTATACAAAGAGATCATCCACTCTTCTTTCCATTTCTTGAACCACTACTGTCCAAAAGAACATTCTATTATCATGGAAATATTACATATCACCATTTTCTAATGCAGTGTTCACTAGCTGCATGTGGTTATTCAGCACTTAATATATGACTATTGGAACTAGAGAACTGCATGTTTAATCATATTTAATTCTAAATAATATACAGTTAAATCTTACGTGTCACCAGAACCTATTGCATTGGACAATGCTACTCTCTATATATATATGTACATATATACATATACATATATACATATGTATATATATATATATTTGTTATTATACAGGTAAATATCTAGAGAATATATAAACAATACATATCGTGTGTGTGTGTGTGTGTGTGTGTGTGTGTGTGTGCGCGTGCATATATTTAGTTCCTCAACTCTTCTGTTCCTCTTCACCCTCAAAACAAAGACACAGATGTTGGCAGAAAACAGATGTAATGCAGAAAAAAATGTAATATTCCCATCTGCTCTGAAGAACTTAAGTGAAAAACTGATCAACAGCCCCGGTTCCTGCTATGTAGGCAGACAATGACACCAGGTTCTCTGACACCAGGTTGTGCTGAGGTCAAATGCTACTCTCAGCAGTGACTGAACACAGCAGAGAAACTGAGCCAGTCACATTCCTGCAAGATACAAGATGCCTCTGAATGGTGACTTGACTTGAGGAGATACCACTGGTCCGAAATAAATCTTCTTAGACCTGTGTTAAGAATCTACCTATTAACTCTCCTTTATTTCTCTCCTTCACAGGAGTCAGACCTGTATCTTTTTTTTTTTTTAAGATTTTATTTATTTGACAGAGAGAAAGAGAGATTACAAGTAGGCAGAGAGGCAGGCAGAGAGAGGGGGAAGCAGGCTCCCTGCTGAGCAGACAGCCAGATGCAGGGCTCAATCCCAGGACCCTGAGATTATGACCTGAGCTGAAGGCAGAGGCTTAACCCACTGAGCCACCTAAGTGCCCCCAGACCTCTATCTTAATCTGACTATTCTGTCTACTCTTCTAGGTCTCTCCCCTATTTTCTTAAGAGGCATTTCCCTGTGTAAATCTCTTGCCCATCTAATCACCATCTTGGCAAATGCTACTCAGAAGACTGATCTAACACACAGTTTTTGTCATTTTTTTAATGAAATATTATAAGATTATTTTTCAAGGTTAAATGGTAGTCAACAAATCTCCACAGAGAAATAGACAGTAGGTAACATATAATGAGTAATTGAAAGTTAAAATAATTTAAATGTTTTCAGATCAATGGTATACAATCCTGAAATGAGAAATCTAATCTCCATGGATATTTTTGGCCATTTTTCTCCTACTAAATCTCTCACATCTGACTGCACATTAGATGTGAGAAAGACACAATTCAAACAAATATAAGTCCCTGCTTTGGCTCAGTTGAAAAGTTAAAAAAAAAAAAAATCCTGATCAATAAAACCAGGGTGATTTTATCACCCAAGGGTTATATGCCAACATTTGGAGACATTTTGAGTGTCAGATCTAGGATGGTACTACTGGCATCTCAGTGGTAGAAGTTAGAGATTCTACTAAACACCCTATAATGCACAGAACAATTCCTCACAACAAAGAATTGTTCCACCCAAAATGTTAATAGTGCAAAAGGTGGGAAATCATGATTTAGAGCAAGTTCACTAAGTTTGAGAATGTCTGTGAATGAAAAAAATAAAGGGGGGAGTATGCCTGAGCATCTCAGTCAGTGAAGTGTTCAACTTTTAATTTCAGCTCAGGTCATGATCTCAGGGTTGTGAGATCAAGCTCCCCCATCTGTGGAGCCTGCTTGAGATACTCTGTCCACTGCCCTCTGCCCCTCCCCATCACCCCATTCGCTTTCTCTCTCTCTAAAAAAAAAAAAAAAAAAAAAAAAAGTCTGTGAATGATCCTATCAGATTATGTCCATTCATTTAAAGCTGCTTATGATATAACTATTGCTAGCCCTGTACACACAAAAAAATCTCATATTATTCTTAATGATCGAGTTTAGCATCCTTCAAATTCGTAGAGCTGTTTCAACAAATACACATACACAAACACACACACACATACACAGATCAAAAAAAGAAAGGGAACCATCCTGGGTTAGGTTAGAACCTGTGAGAACTTTTGTTATACTATAAATTATGCTGTATATAAGAGTTGTCACAATTGGATTGAACATAAACCCAAGCACATACATAGTATGAGACTGATATAAAATAGTCATCAGCTTAAAGAATTTTCCACAAAGCAAAATAGTGAATACCAGGCCCAAGAGGGAGCCATTAATAAACTACAGTGTAATTAGCTGCCTTTAGAGATGGTTTTGTTTCATATGGCAAAAGGGTGCACGAAGATGAATTGGCCTTTGGACACCAACGTTATCTTCACAGGCTAGCAATAGCCATTAGGCAGTTTGGGTCTAGGAACTTGCAGTGGGTCTAAGAAATGCCTTTTTTTTTTTTTTTTTTTTTTTTTGTCTGGGAGATGTTTGGAGCAAGATATATTATCTAATGTCATAACCTAACCCTATATCATCATTGAAACAATATCAAAATTCAACCCTTGGACACATATCTTATCAGTTCCTCGAATAGATTCAAGAGATATATGATAAAATGGCAGATATTTATTAAAATAGGAAGAAACTATTAGATTCACTAAAACTTTACCCAGAAAAGGATTATAATATTATGTGTTTTCCTCTGATCTCTCCCTCTTTTCTCCTCCTCCTTTTCCTCTCCCTCTCTCTCTCTTCCCTCCAGGAATTTTGAGATATTAAGAAGTACACACACCAAATAGTTTAAAAATGTAAAATATTACCCTTGTGTATTTGTATAATATATGTATTATACTAGCATAATATGTAGTGATTAATATTCAGGAAATGTTATCAGAATTATGAGAAAGAAACAGTAAATATGTGTTTCAATGATTGGAGAGATCAAATGGAATATACTGTATTGAAATTAGACTACAGGGAGTTAAATTTGGCTATCTCTACACATTTTCACCAATAAAAAAGGAAAGAAGACTGAGAATAATGAGTAAGGCTAATATGAAATACGGGGCATAAGAGAAACCTTAATTTAAAATAAACTGGAAAAGTATGTGTAACTTTGACTTGTTTGACATCTCAAAAGCAAGTAGGGGATGACTTAAAATTTGACTGAAAGTCCAATGGGTCATGGAGATTCCAACATAATTTATCTCTCCCTCTAGTGAGATATTTGTGAAGGCCTTCTCAGTGACAGGGACATTTATTTTCAAAATTTTTTTTTTAACAACTCAATATTATGACCAAAAGTTACTGTATCCCAAAAAGCAGCAACTAATAAATTGACATTGAATTCTTAAACATATACCATCAAAAAATACTGTAATGACAAATGACACATCTTGTCTAATGGTCAGCTTGCCCTTTCCTGAGACTCCTAGTGATGGGCAGATTCAGGGCCTATGAATCTATTTAAAAATAATTGCTAAATTTTCTGATATTTCATAATTCAACAGAATATACATATTGTAAATATAACAGGTCTAAATCTGGATCCTTCTGTTATTAGATTTTTTTAACATTTTCAATAGCTTCAAGTTGAATAAACATTAAATATTCATCCTTTCTATTTAAAAAAAAATTTTAATGGTTTAATTTAATATGAATTAATTGACCATAATTTGTCATATGATTGAATTCGCTTTTTATCTCCTCCTTTTTAGAACAATAAAAAGGGATTTTGAAATATTTTGGTAAGTTGTGTTAAAGAATATATTAGTGGGGTGCCTGGGTGTCTCAATCAGTTAAGTGTTCAACTCTTGATTTCAGCTGAGGTCATAATCTCAGGGTCATGAGATTGAGCCCTGCAGTGGGCTCTGTGCTCAATGGGAGTCTCCTTGAGATTCTCTCCCTCACCTTTTCCTTCTGCCCCTCCCTCTGCTCTTTTTCTCTCAAATAAATCTTAAAAAAAAAAAAAAGAATATATTAGAAAGACTTTAACCTAATACCTAAATATTTTTATCTAAATGGAATGAAAAAAATTTTCATTAATGTAAGAAGATCTACAATATATCATTTACTCTCATTACAATTACTTAAAGTTGGGGTGCCTGGGTGGCTCAGTGGGTTAAAGCCTCTGTTTTTGTCTCAGGTCATGATCCCAGGGTCATGGGATCGAGCCCCGCATCAGGCTCTCTGGTCAGCAGGGAGCCTGCTTCCTTCTCTCTCTCTGCCTGCTTCTCTGCCTGCTTGTGATCTCTGTCTGTCAAATAAATAAATAAAATCTTAAAAAAAAAAACAATTACTTAAAGTTACTTAACAACTAAATGGCCCATGCTTATTTTTAATTGGTATGCTTTATAAAACTAAAAACTTTGTAAAACTGAAAACAAATTCATCTGAGTCCTGCAAGACTATAAGATTGACCAATTCTCTTTCTTAATGAAGAGCACTCTCCTATTGCTTAAAGATGATACAAAAGCCTCTTCTTCTTTCAAATAACCTATTTTGGCCATAATTATCTACCACAATGCCTTTCCTGTCCATTCAATAAATGACTATGGCTAATGCATAATATAACCCATCCAGGGACATAATAGTCTTGATAACATAATCCTAAAACCATGTCCCAAAGAAGCTACAGGACTTAGATAGAGTAAACCTACAGGAGCTGAGAGCATATGCATGAGAATGTATTATGAAATTTCTTGATCAGATGGAGTGGTACAAAATGTTGGATTAGAAAGTGTTTATTTGGATCAAGTCACCTGAGATACAGTATTTAACACTCTAGAAAGATAGACAAACCAGGAGGAGGTACAAATCCACTATGAAAGCCCCTAGACATATGGAAAAACTGAAGGTTCTTACCAAATGTAGAAGAAATGCCAGAATCATTGGGGCATATAGTGGGAGAAGGAATTCAAAAGCTTCAAGATGCGAACATATTTGAATAGATAAGTTACGTAAGAGCAGAAATCTCGCTGGAGAACTATATTTGACAAAAAGACCTGGAAAATGCCTACTTACCAGAGCAAGGCAGAAGACTGCTATAAAAGCAGCAAAATTGTCACTGAGAACTTAATCTGTTGGCCAGGCCTGCCAGAGAAGATGTTATTGCAGAACTGGATTCAGTTGCCACAATGATGAAAATAAAAACTGATAAAAATAAATGTCTTTTAGAGTCAGGGGAGACAAATATTTTAATGCATAGTAACCTCAAAGAGGCAGCTAGGGGAGGCTTGATCTGCAGAGAAATATGGATATGGTTAACATAGGCTGATGCCTTCAGGGACAAAATAGAAGGCAGACAGGAAAGGCAGCTCAATCAAAGAAAATCAAGAGTAGATCTTCAGGAGTTTGAAAAACGTTAAGTTGGGACAAGGGGTGGCTTGGTGGCTCAGTCAGTTAAATGTCTGCCTTTAGCTCAGGTCATGTACTATGTCAGGTTGCTTTCTTGCTCATAAGGGAGCCTGCTTCTCCCTCTCCTTCTGCTCTTCCCCCTGGCTCATGCTTGGTCTCTCTCTCACTCTCTTTTGCTCTCTTAAATAATAAATAAAATCTAAAAAAAAAAAAAAAAAAAGGGTAGGAAAGTTTCCCAGGACCTTGGCCTGTGGGGTAAGAGAAATGATAGTGTAGAAGGCCAAGTAGAATCATCTATTATTGGTCTTCCTTGGCCAAGATCATAAACAAAAACAAATTAATATCTCTACCTATGAAACTAAAAGAGACAGAGCAGTGGTCCCCACCTATTTATTTCACCTCTCTGACTCCTGAAAAAATAAGACAGATCTTGCAAAATGATGGGTGCTATCATAAATGCATGCAAGTATTAGACCCAACTGCAAGTGTTGTGTGAGAAGTAGTATCTTTTTTAGAGCATTTTAATACCATTGATTACAATTTGATTATATCTATTTTTTGAAAGATTTTATTTATTTATTTGAAAGAGAGATTGAGTATGAGAGGGGTGAGGGTCAGAGGGAGAACAAGACTCCCCTGTCAGCTGGGAGCCCTGGGACTCCAGGATCATGACCTGAGCTGAAAGCAGTTGCTTAACCAACAGAGCACCCAGGCACCCTGATTATAACTATTTTTAACCAATGTTAATCCTGACCATTTATTCCTACTTTGCTAGGTGTTTTAGAAATGAATATATGTTGAATTTTGTCAAGTGCCTTGTCTCCATCTAAGTAGGTGTACTTTTTTTTTTCTTAATATGAGGAATTATGTTGATTGGTATACAAATCTTTAAACAATATTGCATTCTTGACGTTAAACAAATTTTCCTATGAAACATTATCTCTTATATGTATATGTGTATATATTATCTTTGTGCGTGTATTTATATTTTGATTAGGACTATTTCATATATGATCATGAGAAAATTGGTCTTACTATGTCATATTTTTATTATCTTAAAATACAAAATCATAATTATACTATCATTATGTTCAAAATGTTTTAAATTTTTAAATATTTTTTCTTTGACAAATTGTTTAGGAATATGTTGTTTAACTTGCTTAGATTTGGTAAATTTGAATTTATAACTTATCAGTGATTTCTATCTTTGATGTGATAAGATAATTATTCTAAGTGTGTTTAATCTTTTGAAATATGTAGATACTTCATAGGCAGATCTATGTACAGTTGTTTTTTTGCTTTTTCATTTGAAGACAGTGTATCTTTTATTTTCAGTCTTTAATGGTTTCTTTCCAAATTTAGCTCTTAGTAGTTTTACTTTGCTCTGCATAGAAAGGTTTCCTTTGCACTTTTTCTTTTTTTTTTTTTAAAGATTTTATTTATTTATTTGACAGAGAGAAAGATCACAAGTAAGCAGAGAGAGAGAGGGGGGGAAGCAGGCTCCCTGCTGAGCAGAGAGCCTGATGCGGGGCTCGATCCCAGGACCCTGAGGTCATGATCCCAGCTGAAGGCAGAGGCTTTAACCCACTGAGCCACCCAGGTGCCCAAGAGTCAGAGGCTTAACTGACTGAGCCACCCAGGTGCCCCACTCTAGTTTCCTTTCATTCTGTGCTTTAAGCCAAATATTTTTTTTTTTTTTTAAGATTTAGTTATTTATTTGACAGAGAGAAATCACAAGCAGGCAGAGAGGCAGGCAGAGAGAGAGGAGGAAGCAGGCTCCCTGCCGAGCAGAAAGCCCGATGCGGGGCTCAAACCCAGGACCTGGGATCATGACCCGAGCTGAAGGCAGCGGCCCAACCCACTGAGCCACCCAGGCGCCCCTAAGCCAAATATTTTTTACTGACCTATTTTCAAGTCTCTCTGACTTTGTCTGAAATGCCGTTAATCCTATCTACACTACAGATTTCTTAATTCAGTTGCAGTTTTCATTTCTAGAATTTTCATTTAATAATTTTATACACTCCAGTCCTCTGATGAAATTCTATATCTTGTTATCTATTTTCTTGAATATATTATTCAGAGTTATGTTAATGTCCAAGTCTAGTTACTCTATTATCTGATACACCTTTGATCTATTTCTATTGCCTGTTTCTCTTCCCTTTTGTATCTGATAATTTTAAAATGAATAGCAGAGATTTTATATGCAAAAATGTTAAGGTTGATGGATGATTTGCCATCCTAGGAAAAGATTCATCTTATTCTCTTCCAGGAAACTAGAGTTTGGTCAGATCACTACAGTATAATTGTAGTCTGAAATGATCCAAAGGGCTATAAACCTCTGTTGTGATCTTTGGTCCACCTCATGTTTATATCCTTTCCTAGGCTCTGAACTGAGAGATTGGAATGGTCTCTTGGTAGATCTCGAGGTGTTTTTTTTCTTTTCCGGTCTCCCCAGAATTTGTAGATTGATAAATATTCTGCGAAGTTGCTTAGCCATATTTTAGGCATCTCAATCTCTAGTTCTGCAGAGTTGAAACAATGAAGTGTTAGGCTGATTTAATAAGCTTGTCTGTGATTTCGGCTCCTCAAGATTTGACTGCCTTGGCAGTTCTCCAATGCCTTCAAACATAGTTTATTTCCATGTTTACTGTGGCTTTCTAATTGGTCTTGGTGAGAGTGTTAATCTGTTATAAACTACTCCATCATAACCTTAACTGAAATTCCCTAAAGTGCTAAAAAAATCTGGGGGTAAGAAAACATGACTCACCATGACAGCTCTATGAGGTAGCTATATGGCACTTATTCTTGCTCCCTTTAAGTCCATCTTCTTCTATTCCTCTAAATTGATTTACCTGAAACATAAATCTAAATATAGAATTTACCTATTAAAAATATTCCAATGAATATCTGCCATGTATGTCAGAGTAATTTTATCCACTGGATGTCCATAACACTTAAGGTATCTTAAACTTTATCGATATTTTATAATTTTTGAAATATTAACAAAATTGACTTTACTAAATGCTAATTTAATCTTTACAAATGTGACATCTCAATAAGCCAACAGCAACTCAATAAATGTCATATAATTTTACATAAATTGTATTTATTACAGAATGTGAGAGCATTTTACTCTTTTCTATATAATATAGAATGGGTTTCAAAAGTAAGCTTAATGGCATCAAAGTAACTGAGAACTCCTGACTTTTAAACAGTGTCATTATGATCTGTTCTTTGACCATTATACAATTTTTTATGCCTCACTACCCTTACAGCTCTAGCCCCAATACACCGTGACATATCTGAAATTACCTGCACAAACCTGAACATTGCCATTATTCTTTTCTATTTAAAATGTCTTTATTGTTTTTATTTTTCTAGCATATAAATAAATATCACCTTCCGTCTATCAGCAGAATATCAATTATTTCAACTCTTCCTCAGTCATTCCCTTCATTTAGTTTCTATTACATGTTATATACACTTCTGGTATCTATAAAATCACATCAAATTTATTGGTTTACACATTTTTTTTCAGTACGTTTGTCTTTAAGCTCCTGGATATCAAGGATCATGTCTCATTTGTCTTTTTGTCTGTAGTAAGTAGCAAAAGACATGACGGAGTATATACTTAATAAATGCATGTTTTGGTTAAAATGGAATTTGAATAAGTTTTGAGGAATAGGTAGGATTTATACCGACTTCAATGAAGAGGAAAGTATTCATACAAGAAGAAAAGCAGCAGCCAACTGCAGGTGAACTTGTAAGCAGAAAGATTTTCTTGTTTGACTGAAATCCAGTATAGCTATAAGGGCAAGTGTAGTGGATAAAGTCAAAAATACATGTTAGAAAATTTACCAAAGGTTTTAAAGGTAAGACAGAGGAATTTTGAGGATTATATGGTTGACTAATAAATATTTCTAAAGAAGGAATAATATAACTAGACTCTTGGCTCTAGGAGTATTTATATGGCGTAGTTAATCATGTAGGGAACATCAGTGCCCTTAACAAGGACAGATGTGATAGGGATGAGAATAAGAGACCTAGAATAGAAAGGATTAAGTGAATGAACTGGTGGCAATCACAAGAGAGACACTTTAAACACTACTTTCTAACATAGAATTTTGGCATGGATGAATACTGATCATCACTATGTATTGGATGATTTATGCTGGAACTTACTGGCAATAGTATTATACTTGTTATCTATGCCATAAGACTATCTATTATGATAAATTTAGCCTAGTGGTTTCTAGAACAAACCTAAGGTACAGTACATTACATTTACAGGATTCCTTATTTTATTTTCTAACAACTAATGTTATACAGGGATCCCAGAATTTGAGAGAAAATCAAATTTCTGTCTGTTATCAAGAATAATATGAATGTATTTTCCTTATTTTAATTTTCAGAATTTTTTCGCATTTTGTGTGTGTGTGTGTGTGTGTGTGTGTGTGTGTTAGTCTGCTTGAGCTGCCATAACATAATACCATTGATTCTGTGGCTTAAACTACAGAAATTTATTTTCTCACAGTTCTAGAGTCTGGGGAATCCAAGATCAAGGGGCTAGCTAATGTTCCTGGTGAGAGCACTCTTCCTGGTTTGAAGATAGAGATGGACTTATTGCTGTGTCCTCACATGGCAGAGAGAGAGAGGGAAAAGGCATGCTATCTGGTATCTTCTCTTATAAGGGCACTAAAACAATTATCAATACCCCACCCTTTAGGAGCTCAGCTAAACTTAATTATCTCCCAAAGACATCATGTCCAAACATCAAACATCATCACATTGGGTATTGGGGCTTCAACATATGAGTGGAGGGTGCAGAATTCAGTACATACTTGTGTGTTAGTGTGAGTATATCTATAAAATGCATCAAAACTATTTGTTTTATTTATGTATTTACAAATTACACATGTACTTTTTTGCGTGTGTGTGTGTGTGTGTGTATGTAAGTTTTTCTTCTTTGTCCATGTATCCCATTATGTCTGAGATGGCACCCCAACTTGCTGGACTTTTCTTCCCCAGGTCAGTAAATTGTTAGATGGAGGAGAGCTCTCCCAGGAGACCAGACACTGTTTCTGCAACATTGCAAACTTACTGGGAAGGGACTGCAATTACTCAGCTGCTCAGGCCTCTCAAAGCTGAGGTTAGGCTGTGAGACTGCTGGGGGAGAGGGGCTGTCATCTGTTCTCTGTAAGTTCTTTGGCTTTGATTCCATCAGCAGCTTTTTAAATGCCAGCATATTGTAGTTTTAAGGTTTAATTAAGGGGATTAACATAACAAATCCAGGAAAAAGATAAACATATCACATAGCTTTGGGTTTACCACTAGAACATAAAAATAATTAAGATAATTTGATTTTCTGCCTTTGGCAGTATTTTTTCCAGATATAGGCTAAACAATCCATACAAAAACCAGTGAGCAAAGACCAGGCTTAATCATATGCTCAGTATAAAGACTACCAAAACACGTTTGAATTTGTGTTGATCAGTGCTCTTAATTTTTAGCAATCACAAAAATGTACTAAATCACTAAATGTAGTAAACAATAATAACAAATGTTTTCCTTGTCATTGGTTTAGCTGAGAATTTTCCGGTATGTGAAGACGCTTTAAACTCTGTTAAAGTTCTATGTTTTAAAACAAAATTTATCCCTACTATTTTATGTTGGTAGTATAAATACATAGTGAGAATAGGATGAAGCAATATCTGTGCTATCAGTGTAAATAGCTAAAGGCTTGTTTGAGGAGGAGGAGGGGAAAACATCTGTAGGAGCAATTTACATTTTCAAAACTTGTCTGTTAGGTCAAAGTGCTTCTGTAACTCACAAATGAGTTCCATTGTACAGTATATTATCCAGAAGTTTTTGCCAGATAAGCAAGCCACATATCAGGAGGTGATCCAAGCTTTACAGGCATATATTTTTCTCACCAATAATCTAGGAATTTTCTCATCCAATGTCTCACATAATGCTAGCATAACTTTGTGATAGAAGAAAAGTTAAAACTAAACCACTTTCCAACTTCAATTTATTTGGTTTATTGGTTTATCATTTTCACTTAGAAACATAAATAATAGACGTAGTTTTTCATTTGACTATAGGTCACAGCTCAGGTACATATGGTGAGTAGGAAAACTTTCATATTTAATTTTGCTATAAATTCAGAAAAGCAAACAGAAGACAGTGTTTTAAAAATTAAAAAGCAAATAATATACAGCATGATCACACTTCCCTTTCTCAACTTCATGGCCACTAAATCAGTCAGTTAACATGTCTCATGACTTTCTCATATATCTCTGCTTGAATAAGTATATTTTGAATTATTTTAAAACTCACTGTGTTGTGTGAGATTATTGTTAGGTGGCAGTGAGGGGCAGTTTTGCTATTCTCTCTAGCATAATTTAAAAAGCAGATGAAAAAGGAAATAGGGAGACACATTTAAAAGAAAAAAATTGCATGAAAAATAATAAATCAGAGTGTGGAGATAAGTTATATATAGTTGAAGATTTTCCTCAACCCCAGTTGACAGTAAAGGGACATACTGAAACCTCAAACAACATTACAGCTGTCTGTGCTTTTAGATTGTTCTGTACTTTTCAAACTAACACTATATGCAATACTGCCTGGGAGACAATAGTTCACAATTGGAGCTAAGATTTTGCAAATCATTTATCTTATAATGTTTTCTGTCTGGGATCACAACAGTAAGAATAAATGAGAGAGGTTGGTCATCTGTAGGAATCTTTCCAGTGGCTATTCTCAGGTACACTTTTAAAAATCCATGGATGATGAAATGCCTCTTCTTGACTCATCAGGAAAAAAAATCAATCTAAAATACTCTTAATGTTGACATCAGAATCATAGCACCGTGAGTCATTTTTTTTTCTTTCCCTTTGATTTACAACTAATTGGACATCCATAACTGGGGTGGGGGGAGCATGTCTGCACAACATATCAGGACACCCAAGAGATCCACCCATCTTTGCCCCTGAAAGTGTGTTTTGAAGCACCAAGGGAGCACAAAGAGGGAAGTGGTTACAGAACCATCAAGGGCAAAGGAGGTGATAGGAGAGAAGGCAGTGGCATTGAGCCAGCATGATCTTTCTCATAGAGGAGGTGAAAGTGGAAGGCAGTGAGTGGGGTTCTATCCAACATCATGCTACTGCTTAGAGAGATCAGTTGCTCTCTCTGAGGAAAGACTGCTGTGTCTAGGGCAAAAGAAAGGAAAGGGAAATTAGCAAAGAGAACTGAGTGAAGGAAAGCATCTCTACCGTCTTCTACGGAAAGCAAGAAGGCTGCCCACAGACCTCTGGGACCTTCCCACTTGAGGATCCCCCCTACTGGGCCATGAACACACCCCGGAAGTACAAAGTGCTAAGTATATCACCACCACTACCACTCCAGTCCACCTTGCTGCACACCTTTTCTTTTACCTTTTTTTTTTAATGCCTGCTCTTCCCCACCTTAGCCAAAAGTCAACTTAAGAGTGACCGAAAACTTGTGCTATAGTGCCACCTTATGGGAAGCAAAAGGAAAACTTTTAGCTACCATCCTGTTAAACTGTTAGAACCAAAATAAGCCAATGTTCATAGCAGCAATGGCCACAGTTGCCAAACTATGGAAAGTGCCAAGATGCTTTTCAACAGATGAATGAATAAAGAGGATATGGTCCATATATACAATGGAGTATTATGCCTCCATAAAAAGGATGAATACCCAACTTTTGTATCAACATGGACAGGACTGGAGGGGATTATGCTGAGTGAAATAAGTCAAGCAGAGAGAGTCAATTATCATATGGTTTCACTTACTTGTGGAGCATAAGGAATAACACCGAGGATATTGGGAGATGGAGAAGAGAAGTGAGTTGGGGGAAATGAGATGTGGAGATGAACCATTAGAGTCTGTGGACTCTGAGAAACAAACTGAGGGTTTTGGAGGAGAAGGGGGTGAAGGCTTGGCAGGGTCTGGTGGTGGGTATTAAGGAGGGCATGCATTGCATGGAGCACTTGGTGTGGTGCATAAACAATGAATCTTGGAACACTGAAAAAGTAAAAATTAAGTTAAGAAAAAAAAAACATATAACTAACCCAGAAGATAGCAGAAGACCTAGATTTTACTCAGAGAAAACATCTTGTTTCTTACTGGCCAACAAGCTAATAAATAAAAAGGAAATTCTAAAAAAAAAAAAAAAAATGGTGTTCATTCACTACCTTAAATGTGAGGATACAGGCACTTTCCATTGAACACCACAGAAAATCATGGTACTGCAATATCACAAAAAGAAAATGACAACATTCTAGCAACTGAACCAAAAGATGTGGAATATTGCAATCTAAATGATAAAGAATTGAAAATAACGATTATGAAGAAATTCAATGAGGTACAAGAAAACTCAAAAAGACCATACAATGATCTCATGAATAAAATTAATGAAGATAAGGAGTACTTCACCAAATGAACTAAAATCTAAAAAAGAACCAAACAGAAATTCTGGAGCTGAAGAACTTGGTAAATGAAATGAAGAATGCATTAGATTGCACTGAAAAAAAAAAACAAAAAAACAAAAAAACCAGCAGATCACATGGAAGAGAGAATTAGTGAGCTAAAAGGAATCTAGAAAAAATTCAAGTTGAAGAAGAGAGAGAACTAAAATTTTTAAAAAGTAAAGAAACACTACTAGAGCTATCAGAGTCCATTATAAAAGGCAACATAAGAATAATGTGTATTCCAAAAGAGAAAAGAGGGAGTTTATATAAAGGAATAATAGCTAAGAACTTTCTAAACCTGGAAAAAGATATACAAGTCCAGGAAAGCTGACAAAACACTATTATCGGGATGCAAAAAGATATTCTCCACAATACAGTATAATAAAACTGTCAAATGCCAAAGATAAAGAATTTTAAAGAAAACTGGGGGAAAAGACAGTAAACTACAAAAATATCTCCAAGGGCTATCTGCAGATTTCTTAACAGAAACTATAGGCCAGGAGAGACTGGAATAGCATATTCAAAATATTTAAAGATTAAAAACTACCAGCCAAGAATATTATATCCAGCAAAGTTATCCTTTGGATATGAAGGAGAAATAAAGGCTTTCCCAAATAAAACCTTAGGAAGTTCACCATCATTAGACCTGCCTTGAAGAAATATTAAAAGGAGCTGTTCAAGAAAAAATGAACAACAAAAGTACACAAAACTCTGACTGAGGTGATAAATATTCAGAGTTAAAATAATGTAACTCTTTTCTTAGAATAGTGTACTAAACTTTTTTTTAAGATTTTATTTATTTATTTGACAGCTAGAGATCACAAGTAGGCAGAGAGGCAGGCAGAGAGAGAGAGACGGGGAAGCAGGCTCCCCTGCTAAGCAGAGAGCCCCATGCGGGGCTCAATCCCAGGACCCCGGGATCATGACCAGAGCCAAAGGCAGAGGCCTTAACCCACTGAGCCACCCAGGTGCCCGGAATAGTGTACTAAACTCTTAACCATAACATAAAGGTTTAAAAAAAGTATTAAAAATAATTATAGCAACTGCAACTTGATAATGAAATCACAACATTAAAATAAATAAGTTGTGACATTAAAAATATAAAAGAGGAGGATTAAAAGGATAGAAACTTTATAAGTGAATCAAGATAAATTGCAATTGTCAGGGAAAGGACTGTATTATCTATGAGTTGTTTTATGTAAGTAAACCTTATGGTAACCTAAAGGCAAAAAACCTATAGCAGATACAAACTTAAAAAAAAGGGGAGACAGAGCAAATCATCATGGAAAACCATCAACATATAAAGGTAGACAGAAATGAAAGAGAAAAGAAACAATGGAGAGATAAAATAACCAGAAGACAAATGATAAAATGGCAGTAGTACATCCTTACATATCAATAATCATCCTAAATGTAAATGGATTGAAGTTACCAATCAAAAGACACAGAGTGATTACATGGATAAAAAAAAGAAAACCCAACTAGTTGCTGCCTGCAGGAGACTCATTTCAAATCTAAAGGCATACGCATAGGCTCAAAGTGAATGGGTAGGTGATATTCCAAGCAAATGGAAATGTAAAGAAGGTGGTGACAGTTACATCAGACAAAATAGACTTGAAGCTAAAAGTTGTAATAGGAGACACAGGCCAATTATATAATGATAGAGGAGTCAATACATCAAGAAAATAAAACAATAAATACATATGTTAAAACCTTAGCACTAAAATATATTAAGCAATTAATAATAGATGTTAAGGAAAAAAAGAAACAATACAATAATCGTAGGGTACTTCAGTATCCCCTATCAGCAAAGGATAGATCCTCCAGGCAGAAAATCAACCAGAAAATCTTTTTTTTTTTTTTTAAGGATTTTATTTATTTATTTGACTGAGAGAGAGAGAGAGAGAGAGGGAGAGGGAGAGAGGGAACACAAGTTGGGGGAGTGGGAGAGGGAGAAGCAGGCTTCCTGCCAGGCAGGGAGCCTGATATGGGGCTTGATCCCAGGACCCTGGGATCATGACCTGAGCCAAAGGCAGATGCTTAATGACTGAGCCATCCAGGTGCCCTTCAACATGGAAATCTTGAATTGAACCATACTTTAGAAAAAAATGGATTTATTAGACTTAATCAGAGCATTTCGCCCACCCCCCCCTAAAAAAAAAACCACTGAATACACACTCTTTGCAAGTGCACATGGAAGATTCTCTAGGACAGATCATATGATACGCCACACACAACAATCTTTGCAAATTTAAGAACACTGAAAATCATACTACCTTCTCTGATCACAGTGGTATAAAATTAGAAATCAATAATAAGGAAAATAATAACATCTACAAATATATGGATAGTAAACACATACTTCTAAACAACCACCGGGTTAAAGTAAAAATAAAAAGGAAAATAAAAAATTATCTAAAAACAAATGAAAATGAAAACACAGCATATAAAATCTTGTGGGAGGGACGCCTGGGTGGCTCAGTTGGTTAAGCCACTGCCGTTATCTCAGGTCATGATCCCAGGGTTGGGATCGAGTCCCGAATTGGGCTCCTTGCTTGGCAGAAAACCTGCTTCTCTCTCCACCTCTGCCTGCCACTCTGCCTGCTTTGTGCTTGCTCTCTCTCTCTCTCTCTCTCTGACTAATAAATAAAGAAAGTATTTAAAATCTTGTGGGATGCAGTAAAAGTTCTGAGAGGAAAGCTTATAGCAATAAATCTATATTATATTAAGAAAACAGAAAGATCTCAAATAAATTAACTTACTTTACATTTCGAAAAATTAGAAAAAGAACAAACTGAGCCCAAAGTTAGCAGGAGGAAAGAAACACTAAGGATCTACAGTTGGAAGTTTAGTTTGCCATTCTATTTAGGATAACTCATGGTTGAAATAAAAATTAGGGTGTCAGCCAGTCTGAGTTGTCTTCTGGAATCTCCTGGGAAAAATCTGCTCACAAATCATTCTTGACGACAGAATTCATTTCTTTGCAATTATTCAATTCAAATCCTAATTTCTTGCTGGCAGGAGGCTGAAGGTCATTCTCATTTCCTAGAGGCCATTTTTGGTCCCCTTCTTCATTGTCCCCTCAATCTGCAGGCCTGCAAAGGCTCAATGAAGCTTGCTGGTGCTTCAAACATCTGGCTGACTCTTCTACAACAATCCTGAGATATAGCACATTTCAAAGGCTGTTATGATTAGATTATGCCTACCCAGACAAAAATAATCTCCCTATCTTAAAGTCTGCTGTATCATTTCACTTGGCTAATCCTGGGAGAAAAACCCATCATATTCAGCTAGGAGATTGTCCAGGATTTATACCCCAGAGAGAGCAGAACTTAAGGGAAATTTTAGGATTCTGACTAATACATCCAGCCTGTTACTTTTGGCTTATAAACTGATCTCTTAAACACGTTTTCACACTTATCCAAAAGTCATCAGTTACATTTAGAAAAGTATTTTCAGTTATTATGTCAGGTATATTTTAGGTACAGCAACTAATTATCATTCATGTTTAGTAATTAGGGCTTCTGAATTTAAAGTGATTAAATTGATAAATTATTTTTTTCTGAAACTGTAATTTGATGACTCTACCGAAGCGTTGTTAGCTTCTGAGTTCCTCTTGAAATGGTCCGCTACCATCTCATCCCTAACCATTACAAGTTGCTTAATTGTCCTAGGTTCAATTTTCCTATTCCATTATCTTCCCATTTACACTAATGTAAGATTGCTAGTTACTCAAATGCTATGTATCATAAAAAGAAACCCCATAAGCAAGCCTTGTTTAAAAAGTTCACTTAAACAAGTGGGTAGAATATAAAAGCTTATGATGGAGAAAGGGATATTTATGGTGCTTCTGTGAATATGGTTAAATTGAAATAATGAAGACTTCAGTATACAAAAATAGCAAAAATAATGCATCTATTGTATTACAAAAATTTTAGTCATGTATTCTCAGAATTGCCCCTTTATTCTCTTCCTTTTGTTAGCTTTAGTTTGCCAAAACATTTAATGAAATGTAACACATTAAAAATAAACTCAATTGGTGGGGTGCCTGGGTGGCTCAGTGGGTTAAGCCTCTGCCTTTGGCTCAGGTCATGATCTCAGGGTCCTGGGACCGAGACCCATATTGGGCTCTCTGCTCAGTGGGGAGCCTGCTTCCCCCTCTCTCTCTGCCTGCCTCTCTGCCTCCTTGTGATCTCTCTCTGTCAAATAAATAAATAAAATATTTAAAAAAAACAAAAATAATAATAATAATAAACTCAATTGGGTGCCTGGGATTAGTTGGCTTAGTTCGTTGAGCATCCAACTCTTGATTTCAGATCAGGTCTTAATCTCAAGGTCTTGGGATTAAACCCTGTGTTTGGGCTCCACAGTCAGTGGGGAATCTATCTGAGAGTCTCTCTCTCCATTTCCCTCTACTCCCACCCACTCCCTACTTGTGTGCTCTCTTTCTATTTACTTTTTTGAGAGAGAGAGAGAGTGCACGCAAGAGGGGCACGGGGTGGTGCAGGTGGGACAGGGGCTGGGAGAGAGGAAAAGCAGACCTCCCGCTGTGAAGGGAGCCAGATACAAGTCAGGATCCCAAGACCACAAGATCATGACCTGAGCTGAAGGGAGATGCTTAACCAACTGGGCCACCCAGGTGCCCTCAAACAAATAGATCATTAAAAAAATTAAACTCAATTGCTTCACCTTTTATTCCATACTTCCCTGTATTTTACCATCATTTTCAATGATGCCAGCTTTCTTCAATTTTTCCTTTTTCGACTTCTGCTTCTTCATTGCTCTTTATATTCAAAAATAAAGACATGAACCTTTTTGAGGATCTGATAAAAATCCATTGATCTTTATCTCACAGAAATATATATATGAATATATACACATATATACAATATTTCACTTTCAATTTGGAGACTCACTGATCCCCTAAAACTATCTCCATTTCATATCTCGTAAGTTTTGCTATTTATTTCTCTGAAAAGTTTTATATCCACATCCTCTTTCCCTTTCTAGAGCTCTCACCCTCACACCTCATTTACTACAATCATATCCTTGCTCTTTCCAAACACTAGTTATCCACACTCAATGCACCTTACACACAGATAAGATTAAACAATTTTTTTATCAAAAACTTTCAATATATTCATTTACTCAAAAGACTCCCTTTTTTGTATTTTAGTGTTCATTTCTCTCATCTAAATTTACAAAGGCCCTTTTTATCTCTTTTCTTTAAAACCACTGTTCCCTAATTAAAGGCTATGGAAAACATGAAATCAACTGTTTTCCTGACTTAAACAAATTCAAATTCTTTCCTCTAAGTGAAATTAACTTCTTCCTTGCTGCCTGCAAGCTCTTCTTTGCAGGTGACTTCACAGCCATCTTTAATGTCCTAGCTTTACCTATCTGCCCTTCTGCAGTATATTTATTTGGTATGTGTATGTACTATTGATATTAACCTGAAATAATTTTTACTCTGCTCATATTCTCCATTGTTACATTGTAAGACCAGAAGAAAAAACGGGATTTATGTCCAGTATACCTATCCTTCTACCTTGCTTCCCCACTTCCAATTAAGAGTATTATGTTGTCTTTGAAAGTGCATGTACACATGTACTAGAGGTAAACATAAATATAAGTCAATAAATTATACTTTCTACATTTTTCAAAGAAAAAAAGCACTAATTTTAATACAACTGAATATAGTTCAAAATCCTGTTTAAAAGTCTACTTTAATTATATTTTTAAAAATGTCTTTCATGTAACCCAAAACCCAAATATGTTTACACAGAAAATAAAATGTAGGTTGAAGAAGAAATTTTCATTCTCTCTGACAAAAAATAAATGGAGATGGGGTAAGTTCTCAGGAGCTTCTCCAAGGTTACTTCTCAGACAAAGCAAATCATTGACAAGGTATTTCAAAAAATAAACTCCAGTGCAGGAATCACAGCTTTTAATCCTGCATTGTACCTAGAACCTGATGTCTGCTAACAGAATGGGGGGGGAGAAGGAAAAGAAACTGGGATCACATTAGCATCCGTCATAGGGAAATGGTAATGGTTTCAAGAAGAACCTTTTCCATGAAAAGGCCCAAATGACGCTAAGTCAGTGAGTGATGGGCTGAGTGACTGATAGGAGCACATAGCAAAGTGACAGCACTTTTATAAGAGTAAAGCTCCCTGGTTTAGCCTAGAGAAAAGTCTGTATGACCTTCTGTTGGCTCTTCCCTGGTGTCACAGTCCCCAGCCACAGATGAAGGAGGCCCTCTGGCCAATAGTTTCCTTGAATACAGAGATGGTGGTAGTACAACCAGCAATGGAAGCCAAGATTCTTTCCATGAATTGTCAGGGTAGTATGTCAGTTCTCTGAGTGACATCAGCCAAGTCAGTCAAGAGTCAATCAGGGCACCTGCCTGGATCAGCTGGTAGAGCATGTGGCTCTTGATCTGGCAGTTGTGAGTTTGAGCCACATGTTGGGGTAACGTTTACTTAAAAAGGAATCAGTCGGGCGCCTGGGTGGCTCAGTGGGTTAAGCATCTGCCTTCGGCTTGGGTCATGATCCCAGGGTCCTGGAATCGAGCCCCGCATTGGGCTCCCAGTTCAGCGGGAGCCTTGCTTTTCCCTTTCCCACTTTTCTTGCTTGTGCTTCCTCTCTCGCTGTGTCTTTCTCTGTCAAATAATAAAATCTTAAAAAAAAAAAAAAGAATCAGTCAACATAGAGATATCTGCAAGGATTATGGGGAGCAGGGGTTAGGCAGAACATAGTCAAAATTAACCACAATGGCAGCTTCTGACCACTTTTTAATGCTGAAAGGAGGAATTTGAGTGATTGAGGCAGAGAATAATTGCCATACTATTAGTTTAAGCCATAACTGTATCTCTAGGCTGGTGGCCGAAGGAAATCCTGCTATGTTTATATTTACATTTTAATTGGTGTAGATTAAGCATTATTGGAATTCAGAGTTTGCCAAATGGACACTATAAAATGATGCAACAATCTGCCTCCGGGATTGCTGGAATACCATTCCCTTTAGACAAGGAGATTTCCTGCTTCCTTCTTCACACTGCACACAGAGAATAGCTTCTAATATTCTGCCACAGAAAAATGTAAATTGATTAATTCAAAGAGGACCTTTTTGGAAGCAAACTATTGCATAAACATCTTGCAGTTCATTTGCTCCTCTTGTGTTATATGTAGGTTTTTAATTGAAATTCATGAGAGAATACCAGTTCTTAGTAGTGCCTGGATATGTTTAGATGTTAAACTCCTCTATCACCTTTTGGAGTAAACCCAAATTCTTTATTTATGCCGGGAACAAAGTGGAAGTCAAGGTTGAAGTGACTTGTCTAAAATGTTTAGATAATAATAGTGATATTATATGGCCTGTATTTCAGAGTATGACAGCAGTTTTTACAATGTAATGTTTAAATTGACAAAAAATTTAAATTTTATACAAATTGACAACTAAATTTTATGCTATTAAAATATTTTGAATGAATGTAACACTTGCAGTAAAATGCTTCACTAAAGGGTAGGATTTAGTTTCCAATTGAGCTTCTGCAACTTAACTGACTGAGCCTCCCAGATGTCCCTCAGCTTCTGCAACTTAATAGATGTAAGATTTGTCAATTAACTGAAACTTAGAAACACATTTTTGCCTATTAAATATAGATTTTAAGTTCCTATCTCACAGGTTATAATGAAGCTTAAATGAGAAAATGAAGTAAAACCACTATCCAACTACAAAGAGTTAAATTCTATTTGTGATATTATAGTTGTTACACAAGTACAATTAGGATAAACGTAAGAAAGTGCTACTTTAGACAGCGAGTAATAAACATATAAATTGCTTAAACACAAGCTAGACAATGTTAAAAATGAATTTATAAAGTTGTTTAAATATTGAAAGTAAAAGATACATGATGGATAAATAACAGAAAGTGGAATGGGTTATAGTTCTAGTTTTTGAGAATGAAATTATCAATTTCCAAGCAGTGCCTCTAACTAGATGCTTTTTAAATGTCTAGTGACAATTTCTTACCATAATATTGCTTGAATATTCTGGATTAATCATTATAAAACTACACAAGACAGATAAGGATCTGTAGTTAGTGGGTTCAGCACACATAATTTGACAATATACCCAAAGCCTGTGTCATTTCTGCCATCAGAAATGAGAAAACAGAAAAGAAGAAACAAAAGCCAATGTCATAAATATGTGTGGACAGGACCCTGTGCATAAGATATACATTCTCCACTTTTATTATTCTAAGTAAAAGTTGTAAGAGGAGAAGTAAAAAGGGCAAATGTCAGAAATTATATTCATTGTCAGGTCTCCATGGAGAGATGGAAAAGAGACTGAGTCACACTTACAAATTAAAGGGTTCTATTTAATTTAATTATTTCCTTCCTCCCTTTCCTTTTCTTCTTTTTTTTTCCCCTTTTCTTTACAGATACTCTAAATATAATTACTCTGGCAGTTACATTGATGATCAGTAGAAGTACCTCATTATGAACTTGAATTAACTCTTCCAGGTCCTTGAGAATTTATGCTTTATTCTTCCATTGATTCCCACAATATGTGAGAAACACAAGAATTTTCATCTCTAGTTACTTCTTTCTGTTTTCTGCCATTCATCTAGAAAATTTTTCTTAGGAACCTCAGTAATATCAATTTATGTTGCTATATATATTTTCTAAAACTGTGTATATAAATGCAGTGTATAATAACTACCCAGGATAAAAGGGAAACAAATATTTTCCTGACTTCTTTATGTAGAGGAAAAACTAGTGTGTAAATGTTCAATAATAAATAGGAACAGTAATATCAAAACATATCAAGAAGCATTCTTCCTACACTCTCATCACTCTTGATTTTTAGCAATTAAACATGAAGAGTAATCCTGAAATTGCTACAAATAATTCAAATAACAATTCCTAACTATCTAAATACTATATATATAGATATATATACACACTAGAATATATTTTTTTGCTTTAAAAATTCATGAAAACACACAGACCATATGAAACGAATACTTTATATATAACTTTCATTGGCTGACAGTCTGTTTCCTCTATCACTCAGTGGAAGGTTAAGGTAAACTCTCTAATTACCACATTTGGGTCTTTGGTCTCTGAACTTCAATAGGTCTCAGTCTCCTCAGATGTAAGATCAAAGTATAGATGTTTCCAGTTCTAAAGGATTATAATTATATATATCAGTAGAATCCTATGAATATAAGAATTCTTCCCTCTTTACATTAAAAAACAAAGAAAACTCACACTTAATGGTAGCTGGTTGACACTTAACTGACAAGAACTCCTTTGTATTCAATGATGCATTACATGAATTTTTTAAATTAAATCCAATAACTTTTATAAACATTTGAAAAATTGGAAAAAAAATCATACACACACACACACACACACACACACACACAATTGTATTATTTAACATGAATAATGCTTTGTACTCTTTTGGATGCATTCAGATCTAATAGTGTCCCATGATCCGGAGCTAAGAAATATTTTTAGTCCATTGAAGATTCCCTTTTTTTTTTTTTTAAAGTAAACTCCACCCAACGTGGAGCTTGAGCTCATGACTCTGAGATCAAGAGTTCCATGCCCTACTGACTGAGCCAGCCAGGTGCCCCTAGATCATGTAGAATTTAAAAAAAAAAAAAAAGGCAAGTCAGGTTCAAAAATATAATTTATTTTTATTCTGCTAAAAATATGGATTTCTAAGTCTTTTGAAATGATAAAAAAAAGGAAATGATTTTCTTGATCTTGGACAAAGCATGTATTTCTCAAGTCACCTCATTTTCCAACTCTTTATCATTTATTTTTCCCTTCAGCTTTTGAATTCCTTTAATTTGTTTTGCTTTCTGCTTGGCTCTATAAAGCACCTAATTCCTACCCACACTTTGATTTTTATTCTTCTTTATTTTATCCAGACTCTTCTTAATTTTGTAATGACAAAATAAACTCATCTTGTTTAACTCAAATATAAATGAAAGTAGGCATTTATCTCCTCCCCCGTTAACTACATTTGGTCACCCCATTTCCTTTTCTACTCAGGTTCCTTTTTGTTTTCTCAAATGAAGTGATCCAGACTTCCGAGAACAATTCTTTTTTCTTTTTTTTTTAAAGGGAGGTTTTTTTTTTTTTTTAAGATTTTATTTATTTATTTGACAGACAGAGATCACAAGTAGGCAGAGAGGCAGACAGAGAGAGAGAGGGAAGCAGGCTCCCTGCCGAGCAGAGAGCCCAATGTGGGGCTCGATCCCAGGACCCTGGGATCATGACCTGAGCCGAAGGCAGAGGCTTAACCCACTGAGCCACCCAGGCGTCCCTAGAACAATTCTTTAGCTTCTAATTCAATTCATATACATTACATTAAAATCGGAAATTTTACATAAAGTTTAAGAATGTGAATTCCTATGCCAAGCAACAGAAATATCATTTTTGAGTAAAAGAGATTGTAATAGTCCATGTAAAATGTATTCCAGAGCTATTTTCTCTACATACAAATTGAGTTGACCCAGACATAGTATATAGATTGAAACAGAATTAAGGTTTCATGGTTAATTGAAAATAATGCTCAAAGTAAACTTAGCAGTTTACAAAGATTACATCAAGATTGATAATAGAACATAAATTTTGGTAAGTAAAGTCATTGAGATTTCCTTTTAATATATTGGGCAGAAATAACATTTTCTTTAATGGTTCATGCATTTTGTGTCTCAATCTAGGAAATATTTACTCTCTCCAAAACACAAAGATGTTGACCCATTTGATATTCTGCAGGTTTCAAGGTTCTTACTTTTTCATTTACCTATATGATCAATATGTAATTACGTATATGTATTACATATATGTAACTACAATATGTAGTTATATATAGGATCATACATATATGATCAGTCTTGATCAACCTCAAAATAAATTTTATTTGTGGTGTAAGACAGGAACCAGTTCCTTCCTTCCTTTCTTTCTTTCTTTCATTGGGATAGCCATTTTTCTAGTGCAATTTATTGAAAAGAATTTTGTTTCACCATGGAAGTGCTTTGGTACTTCAACATTGCTGAAAATCACTTGACCATATATGTGTGGGTCCCTTTCCAAACTTTCTATCAGTTTCATTAATGTATTTTTTCTATCCTCAAGTCATTACCACATCATCTTAATTGCTATAGCTTTTTTATAAAGTCTTGAATCAAATAGCTTATAAAGCCTCCAAACTTCTTTTATTTTCCTATTGTTTTTTCTGGCTATTCTAGGTACTTTTTTAAAAACTTGACAAATATATCTTTACTAAAAATATTTCAAATCAATTTACACTATTTTAAAGTACAATACGATTTATATAAATATTCAAATCAGCTGATATGTCTTTCAGTGAAAAGTAGTAAAAATAAGCTAAATTAATACTGTTGTAATAGAGTTTGCTTTACTGAAATGTATATTAGTTGAAATACAGCATCAAATCAGTGTTTTGATTTCAATTAATGTATCTTTTTTAAGCAATACTTACAGGTAATTTATAAGAAACCAGAGAGTAAATAGTTAAACATTCAGAATGGTTCTTAGCCAATTTGTCAATATGTAGGGCATTGACTGGCTGCCAAACTACTACATGACTCAGGAGACGTTAAGATGAGCTTCAATTTTTATATGATAATTGGAAATTTCAGAACCTACTGTTCCATCAGTTAGCAAAGATGGATATATCCAAAGATATGATAACAATTTGCAAAAAATTCCTGGTGAGTGCAGATATCTAGAGAAAGTTTAGCAAGTTCAAGTGATAGAAAATTGTAAAAATAGGAAAATAATTTTAGAAATATATAGAATCATTCAGTTATTTGTGATCTGTCGGAAACCTTGCCCGTTTTCCAAATCTCATCAAATTTCATTCTAAATCTAAGGGAAAGAAACATGAAGCAGAAAATCACTCTGCCAATTCTAGGTTATTTTTATGTTTTATAATTTTATATGTATAGTATGGATTAATAGTTTGAATATTTAAATCCTATTGGTAATAGCTGCCAAGGTTACTAATATAACATTTAACAAAGCACCTATGCTTCTTAAGCCCAGAAATAAAAACATATTTGCACTTTTTATTGTGTTATGTTAGTTACCATACAATACCTCATTAGTTTTTGATGTAGTGTTCTAAGATTTATATATTTGCATTTAATAATTAAAGATATTGAAACATATTTTTATTTCTTAAATATGCATTTTATTAAGACTTATTGGCCATATAACTGAGGTACGTTTTAAATGAAAATTATCATTATATTCAATATTAATATTTATTCACGGTTAATATAATTATTTATCATGATGTTATTTATCAATGACAGGAAAAAACATGTATAATAGAAGACAGTATCACTCATTAATTCATTCACTTGTGTAATTATCAATTTAACAAATCTTTATTGAAGACCTATTACAAATAGGAACTGCTACATATTAGAGGTTAAAAAATGATCTCTTTCCTCAAGACATTGCGCTCAAGTGGGTAGAGAGTTTATTTATTAAAACATGAAAGCGGAAATGTTTTCAAGCCAAATTACATTTATATTTCAAGACTTAACTTTCCTTGAAATTATTCCATATTCTTTAGGCTTCTATTAAGAACCTTTTTATTGGTTTCTAATAGCACTAACATTTTCAACCCTAGACCACTGGCATGAACTAAAGTACAGTTGACTCATGAACAACACATAGGTTGGGGAACGGACCCCTACACAGTTGAAAATCTGCATATAACTTTTGATTTCCCCAAAACTTAACTACTCATAGACTGCTGTTGACTGAAAACCTTCCTGATAACATGAATAGTCAATTAACACATATTTTGTATGTTGTATTTATTATATACTTTATTCTTATATAAAGTAAGATAGAGAAAAATGTCATTAAGAAAATCATAAGGGAAAAGATTTAAAAAAAAGAAAAAGTTTAAAAAAAGAAAATCATAAGGAAAAGAAAATACACTTATAGTGTTATAGCATACTTACCAAAAATAAATCTATATATGAACAGACCCAGACAATTCAAACCTATATTGTTCAGGGATTAACTGTAGTCTTAATCCTAGCACATGTCTTTTATTTAATTGCTCTAAAGTGAGATTAGCATTATAGTAACAGACTAATAAAATAAATGAATGTAAGATTTGGAGTGTGGAAAAAAAAACTTTTTAGAAAACAGAGTATCAAAAGCCTTCAGAGGGAAAAATGTCTGGTTTTACCTGAAAACCAAAATAAATTTCATACAGAAAGGCAATATGCATGGTGAAAATGAATGGAAAGATAGGGTAGGGTCAAGTCATAAAGTTCATTGTAAAAAAGCATGGAATTATTTTGAATTTGTATCAGATTTCTAGAGTTGCTATAACAAAAGTGTTTCATACTGGGTGACTTAAAAGAACAGAGATATATTATTTCACAGTTTTGAAAGCTAGAAGTCCAAAATCAAAGTATTAATAAGTTTCATTCTTTTTTAGGGCTCTGAAGGACTCTGTTCTATGCCTCAGTCCTTGCTTTTGGTGATGACAGGCATCCTTAACATTCATATGGGCATCTTCCCTGTGTGTCTGTGTGTCCAAATTTCACTCTTCTTATAAGAATATCAGTCATATTGTATTAACAGCCCACCCAACTCCAATATGATCTCATTTTAATGTAATTCAAACAATTCACATTTACAGCATAAGTTTAGTACCTATCACTCAATTTAAAACATTTTAGATTCCTATCCCTTAATTATTCAATTAAACACTAGTGGAGCTTCCACTGGTGTGGGAGAATTTTGTAGATGGAATGAAAATTCAAATCACATGACTTCTAAATATGGGGATTATCTGGGTGGTCTGGCCTGATCAGGTGAGTTCCTGGAAAGCAGAATTTTCTCCAGATAAGAGCAGAGGAGGGAGTCAGATCTTCAAAGTACACGGGGGATTCAATGCACTGTTCTTGACTTTGAAGATGGCAGGACCACATGAAAGAACTAGAGTTCAGTCTCTAGGAGCTGAGAGTGTCTACAGGAAATAGCTAACAAGGAAAAAGGGACCTTGGTCACACAACACCACAGAAATGAATTCTGGCAGTAAGAATGAACCTGGAAGAGGATTCTTTTACAGAAAGGAATCTTGTGGACACCTTGATTTTAGCCTTGTAAGGCCCTAGACAGAAAATTAAATTCCACTACACTGGATATCTGACTTAGACAATTAGTAAACAGATTTTTTTTTTAAGTCACTAAGTTTGTCTTCACATGATAGAAAATTAATATAATTTTGGTCGATGTGTTAGGTTTGTCTTTTTGTGTGGTTATTCCTCTCTACAAAATAGATAGTTAAACCCTGAATGACATAGGTTTGAATTGCATGGGTCCAGTTATACACAGATTTTTTTTTTTAATAAATGTAGTAAAGTACTGTAAATGCATTTTCTCTTCTTTAAGATTTTCTTAATAGCATTTTGTTTTCTCTTATTTTATTGTAGAAATACACTATATAAAGCATATACAAAATATGTGTTAATCAACTGTTTATATTATTACTAAGGTTTCTAGTCAATGGCAGTCTGGAAGTAGTTAAATTCTGGAGGACTCAAGAGTTGTATCCAGATTTTCAACTGCACAAGGGTTGACCCCCTTAACTCTCAGTGTTGTTCAATAGTCAAGTATATGGCCATGGTGCCAAGAAAAGAAACTTCAGTTTCAATTGCTTCTTTTCCTTTTAATTTCTTACGTGATTCTTTTTTAAAAAAAACCTTATCCAAGTAGGTCTTAAAGTACTGTAACAAATTTCTACATTATAAGATTTTAATGATGTGGTAAATGGCATCTTATATGAGAGATATGGTTTGTAATATTTGTTAGACTGTTTTACCCCTATTTAGAGCTAAAAGATACTTTTTTTTAATTTAAAAAACTCATTATGCAAATATAATAAATTTGTGTTAAATAACACACTTAAGCCAAGAGAAGATTTATATTTTCCTAAACACAAACTTGATAGATACCATTTAAATAAAGGATGGAATCTATTGTAATCAATTTTATTTATAACATGAAATTTTATTTATATGCTGAGTAATAAAACTACAAAAAAATCTGAGGCAGTATCAATAAAAATATAGTCTAAGACATAATTTTACACAAGACTTTGAAAAAATATTTTCCTACTGAGTAACATGATCAGCTTCAAATATAATCCTAGGAGCTACTAAATTATTAGGCATATGAGTTGGTTTCCTAATGTCTTTCATGGACCTCTATATGTATAAAAAGTGTTATTATTAAATGAAACTTACTTTTTTATCATAAAACCTGTCCTTGTTTTTTGGATGCACAAATACTCAATTCTAGGTAGAACTTATAAAAGCACAGAAAACAGAAATAAGGTCATTTCTTTCCTTGGTCTTTATGCTTGTTAAAACAGAAAATGCCTGTTCACAGATATAAGATCCTGAAAACTACAGCAAAATATTCACTGCATTCTTGTGCACGTCAAAATTCCCCTTTCACAGAATTCTAGAACCTGTGTAGGAGCAGATCAGCAAATTTCATCTTTACTCTGTGATCAGCCTGCAGCTCACAAAGTTCCCCCTGTCCTTTCAGTGTCTAATTCTCAGTCTGACCAAAGGTTTCAGAAAAGTAAATCTTTCATACCTTTGCATTCAAAGAGAGAGAACACCCTGTTCCCTTCTATCCTAGGACTCTTCCAGGTGGTTTTCAATAACACCTGAGCTTTGTTGATTTCCTTTCATATACTCAAGTCCTAGCAGGAGTGGAAACACTTCAATTTCCTTTTGCAGTTGATTTTGTTTTAATCAGTTTCGTTTACAACATTTTCTGCCAGATCTCACAAAGACCTGTTAAACTGGTCGACGTGTGGAAATAACATCTACTAAGCAGACCAGGTTTAGTAGCTTTTCTCTATTTTGAAATTCTCCACTGATTCAGTCTACAACTTTCTTGAGGCCCCTCCTCCAACTCACCTATCTGCTGCAACACCTTGCTGAAAACTGTTCCTCTACTAACCACCACATTTCTTCATGTAGCAGATTTATGTGTTCTTTGACCATGTGTACACGTGTTTTTAAAATAATCTCAAGTTAACTGGTTTTTGTTTAATAAAGTATTTTTGTAGTATCATTCATATATATATATATATATATATTAAATTTCACCTCCAAGAATGTTTGTTTCCAGCATTTCTTGATAAAAAAAAAAGTACTGTGATTACATCAGAATTTTCTTTCTTTTAAAGAGATATAAACCCTCTCATAGAATCAAGCGTTGATAAAGGCATCATCAGCACAGATGTCAACACTCTTCCTCCAAGACAGACGTTCTGTTTGTGGATAAGAGGAAAGACGTTAAAAGCTTTTTGGCCTTTGCTCATATCAATCTGCTCTTTGCAGTAGAAAAAAAATTCCTGAATCTTACCATCATTCTCAAATCATATAAATGCTACAGCATGACATTTACTAGGGAAATCTCAGAATTCATCAACCTGGTAAAGGAGCTGCTGTTTTTCAGATTATTACACAAAACTTCTTCAGCATGATGTGACATGATATTAATATGTCTATTATCATACTGTCTGAGAGTGAAACCTTTCCAAATTCTCATACTGCATCTTGTCCTAACATTTTAATCACTATAATTTTACATTCTGGCATTACTAGGTTCTCACCTACTGTTTGACTTTTCCATCTCTGGCAATAAGTTTTGTTTCTAAATAACTTGCTTCCTAAGACTTTTTGATTAATGTCACTTTTTAAAATGAAAACTAGTATGTTTTGTGATTCTAGTGTCCATTTAAAATAATCAGCACTCTTTAAGCTTCAAAAGGCTATGACTTGTAATGAAGTATATTTTTAATTTTGCTGGAGCCATTTTTGCATTTTTAATTTATTTGCCACAGAAGACACATAGCAAAATTGGAGACCTGGATTATTGGCCCAGGAAAAGCCCACAGATATGAAATTTTCATTGTGACAACAGATTTTTGTGTGTATATCCCTTTTTACACTTCCAAAATGACTCAGAAGGCTATAATTGTTTATTGCCAAAATTGTTGGAATTGTTCATTGGCTTAGATCTAGAGTTCTACTCTTTTTTTTCATATTTCATCTTCAAAATTCACCACACCCAACTCTCAGACATCTTTGTTTAAAAAAAAAAAATGAAAAGTCCAATAAGCTGTAGAGAAAAACCTCACAATACAATTCACTTCTAACCTACATAGTTTACATTACACAATGTTTGCAACAATAGCAAAGGTCAAAGGGGAAGCCCATTGCAACATATAGAAATTATTTCTTCTCAATTAAATTTCCCTCTTTCTTTACAATGGCAGAGAATGTCAGTCCCTGTGACATGCTTTTCCAAAGTCAGTCAGCAGTGCCTAAGAGGTGGTTAGGATAAATGATTTGGGAGGGAGAATCTGATGTCATCAGCTTCCTCATCTTCCCTTGGTGTAATCAGGACCTTTCAGTTATAATCAGCCCTTCCTATGTGGCCTCAAAAAACTGAGAATGAGCACAACCAAATAAGCACAGTGCTTCTGCACACTGCTACATAGGAATGGGGAAAAAAAAAAAAAAACCTCTAAAAATTTGATAATAAGCTGCTCCATCATCGTGAATGCTAAGATCTTGCACAAAGAACAGAAAAAAAAAAACAATTTTTATTATGATCATTCACACTACCCCATAATAACATGTCATGTAAACTAGGAACAGGCACAAAAAGCCCTATCACACACTCACATTGATTGATATTAGTTATTTAACATAGTAGTTCTATTTACCATTAATGTTTATGATAATTATTGGATCTTTGTTTTAATATATGTGTTTGATATTTGGGGATATCATTTTAAGTGCCAAAATATCAGTAAAAGTCATAAAAGCTTTATGCATAAAATAATCTGTTCTATGAATTGTCCAGTAACTACCTACGATGATTTAGAACCAAGACACATAAGCCTATAATCATATTGACAATGATGTTGGGAAACTCATATCTCTATAGATACTATTCCACAAATCAAGTAAGAAGAACAGTAATATTAGATAGGCAGCTTCATCAAGATTGTTCCCACTTTAATGCACACTATTAGAGTTCCAGCGGTACCAGCAGGCCTTCAATAGCAGAACCTGCTTTATTATTTTTGTCATAAATTCTTATTTTTTTCTTCTTTCTTACCCCTTGGAAAGTTATTCAGACATTTTATGAGATAAGGTTTTATGAAACTCTATACTGTACATATCATTACGACTAAATCTTATTTTACTGTCCTTCTCAAAAAGTGAAACCACAAACTGTCACTACATTAATCAAATAACAGCAATACTCCCTACACAAGTGAAGCTATGGTTGAGCTGAAGATATCAAAACTTCCCTAAATCACAATACAGATATTGTAGCACAAACATCAAAGCAGAATTTATTTGTACCTGTAGACTCCAACTCCATCATACAAACTAGTCATCTTGTCCATTACTGATGGGTTTTCAAGGTCAGGATGTTAGTTAATATCCTCAATGTTAACAAATGTTCTAATTCTAATACTAAATTCTGTAGCTGTAAGTAGAGTGGGATAAAATTACATAGAAAGCAAATATGGATAAGTATTATATTGAGACTCTATGATTTGTCGAAATGTACTGAAAGACTTCAAGCTGAGTGTATATATCTGTACTTGTATTTTCTAAGTTCTTAATATTAAGCCAATTACATTATCATACTTGCTCTAGAAATTAAAGATTCAACTTGTTTTCAATATGACTACCCACGAGAATCATGAGTAAAAATTAAAATAAAGGAAAAAATTTATAATTACCAGAACCCACCCCAAACAACACATCAGACTCTAAGACTGAGGATCAAACATAGATTTTATAAAGCTCCACAAATGATAAAGCAAAAAAAAGTTGAAAATATCTGGACCAAATAATGTAAACCTTTAAGTCCCATCTTTTTACAGTTAGCAAATAAGCTATAGTTATGGTAATTCTGACAGAGCTGGTGGTAGCTATGATGACTCATTCATTCCTTCATCATCGATTCATTCAATCAATCAGAAATTCATGCATGAAGTTATAATTAAATAATTATCGGATACATTATGCTCTAGGAAATGAAAATGCAAGGATGAATCAGGCATGGTTCCAATTCTCAAGAAGCTCACTGTGTTATGGAAGACAAGAATATTAAAAAATTATAATGCAAAGTGTTAAGTGCAATCACAGAAGTACTGCAATGCAAAAAAAATAAAAATGCAATGTGCAAGTGCAATCACAGGCTATACCAAGGAAGTAGAGAGAAAGGATAGTTAAATGTATTTGAGATGTTAGTGTCTTGAAGTATGATTTACACCTTTTTAAAAAATTTAAGTATGTGTGAAGGAGACAAGCAGAGTGCATCTCCAGAGGTATTGGCAAATACAAAGACTTAGAAGAGTAAGATTTGGATATGGTCAAATGGTATACATTTGCTTAGAGGTTATGAAAAGGTTTGGAAAAATAAGGTCTGGAAAAAAGAGGAAAAATACGGCCTTACTCATCATGTTGAAGATTTTTAACTTCATTTATTAGGCCAGTGATAATAACAATTTGAATGTACATATAAATAAAAGTAAAAAAAAAAAAGTTTAAAAAAGATTAAAAAAGAGAAAATAGAAATGAAAAGATGAGAGCAATCCTATAAGACTGCGACTATTGTAGTTTTACAAGTAAGATTAGTAAATAAAATCTTTATTAGCACAATTATTTCAAAACCTTAGAAGTCATTTTATAATCACAAAAGTTAAAAAAAAAACCATAAAAACAGTAATTTGGTGAACTGAACATACTCAGTTTTACACACAACTTGTGACATTGTCCTTTTTGTTCTTTTCTGTAAAGAAAAGTAAAAACTTCATAAGGATTTTGGGATTCACTTGGGGGACTTAGAAACTTTTAAATCTGGGTCAAAATTAGATTTTATTTTTATCAAATCAATTCTGTCAGAGTGGAAGGAAGTGTGGTGGGGGACAAGATTACTTCTTTTCTCACAAATTGTTAAGATTACATTTGGGTCAAGTTTGCTCTTTGAAAATTTTTAACTTCTTTTAGCCAGAGGTGACACTTTAAAGGATCAACATTTAGAACCAAATTGTTTGTATCAGGTCCATTAATTTACCATCTTCATCACAGGGTGAAGCCCTCTGTTTCAAAGCATTAACAGCACATAGCAATCTAATTGAAAGGTAATTCTGTTTTATAAAAATAGTAACATGTTTACAGTGATTGGTTGAATAGATGAGAATCAATATATTATATAAAAATAACTTGAAATGAGCTCTCTCTGATTTTTTCACTGTAAACTAAAATAAGAAAGATTGCTATTCTTATCTCCAATACATTTTTAAAATTATATTATTAAGCTCAATTAATGAGAAATCAATGTTTTCTGATGTTACCAACCAATGAATTTCTGGCTTTTACCCTCAGTATGTATAGCAGGTTAACATGCAATCTAACAGTTTTGTGCTCTTTGTAGAACTGTCAGAAGTAATGCATTTTATTCAATTCTATATACACTACATAGAATTTTTCTATAGAATTGCTCTAAATACAAAGTAACTTGACTTATATCAATCTCTCACCAATTACAAACATTTCATTAGAGATTTTCCATATTATGAATGAACAAAATATAAAATGACTTGTATATGAAAAATTATGATAATGAGACTGAAATTTTAACATTAAAACATAGGGCTAATGTGTTTTTTTTTTTTTTTTAGCTTGGGTTTGACTGCTTTAGGTTTTTAGAATATTGTGAAAAGAGGGGTGTCTGGGTGGCTCAGCTGGCTAAGCATCTGACTCTTGGTTTTAACTCAGGTCATGATCTCAGGATTGTGAGACTGAGTCCTGCATGGGGCTCTGTGCTTAGCACAGAATCTGCTTGAGATTCTTGCCCTCTCTCTCCCTTCACTGGCCCCTACCCAACTCAAGCGCTTTCACGCATGCTCTCTCCCTCTCTGTAAAATAAATAAATAAAATATACAAAAAATATATTGTGAAAAGGATATTAAGAATTAAAGTATTATCAATATGACACAAAATATATCAAACAAAATTTGAAAATTCTAAGTCTATCCTTTCTGGTTATAGATAAAGTAGACTTTGTTTAAATGCAAAATGGTACAATTGTATCATCTAAAATTGAATCACTCTTACACTGCTGAATAGTATTTCATTTACACTTAATTATCAATCACATAGGTCAATAAAATTGAAAGTGTCTAATGTCATGTCTAGAATTTCTAACACACTTAGATTTTAAGTGAGTCATTTTAAGTACTACTTCCCTATATACTTTTTTAGGTCTTAACTACTTCAGCTAATTGTGTATATTTCCATCTTTCTATTCATTAATACTATATGTTGGAGAAATTCAGTAAAAAAGAAGTAATTATTTGCAAAAATAAAATATTTTATGATATAGCTATATATAAATTTGATCAGAGAAAGGAAATATTTCCCAAACATTTGTCAAAATTCTCCTGGTTAAAAATGAAAAATAGCGGGGAGGAGTCAAGATGGCGGAGAAGTAGCAGGCTGAGACTACTTCAGGTAGCGGGAGATCAGCTAGATAGCTTATCTAAAGATTGCAAACACCTACAAATCCAATGGGAGATCGAAGAGAAGAAGAACAGCAACTCTAGAAACAGAAAATCAACCACTTTCTGAAAGGTAGGACTGGCAGAGAAGTGAATCCAAAGCGACGGGAAGATAGACCACGGGGGGAGGGGCCGGCTCCCGGCAAGCGGCGGAGCAACTGAGCACAAAATCGGGACTTTTAAAAGTCTATTCCGCTGAGGGACATTGCTCCAGAGGCTTAACCGGGGTGAAGCCCACGCAGGGTCAGCGTGACCTCAGGTCCCGAGGGTCACAGAAGGATCGGGGGTGTCTGAGTGTCGCAGAGCTTACAGGTATTAGAACAGGGAAGCCGGCTACAGAGACAGAGCTGAGGAGTAAGCTCTAAGCTCGGGGTTACCTTGAACTGGTCGCAGGCTTGGTCAGCTTGGAGCGCGGCCGGAGGCAGGGTGATGGGAGTAAATGGGCGCTGTTCTCTGAGGGCGCACTGAGGAGTGGGGCCCCGGGCTCTCGGCTCCTCCGGGCCGGAGACCGGGAGGCCGA